>NC_025996.2:94521483-94657606 GCF_000442705.2 Elaeis guineensis
CTGTTGAGGTTTCCTCATCGAAGCTTGAGTCATCACTCGCACTCCAAGTCACCATCATTGCTTTCTTTTTGAACTTTTGGGACCTTTCTTCAGTTGTGGACATTCGGATCTGAAATGTCCCGACTTCTTGCACTCGTAGCATATAAGGGGTTGATCTTTCTCTTTCTCTTTGCTTTGTTCTCCTTTTGTGAATGACTTCTTTCTCTGTTTCCTTTTTCTTAAAAACTTCTTAAATCTCCGGGTGATGAGTGCCATCTCTTCATCCTGTTCTTCATCTTCAGTGTCATCCGTTTCATCATCAGGTGAAGCTGTGGATTTGAGGGCAATGGTTCTTTTCTTTTTGACTTCATCCTCTTGATGTTGCTTCATGCTAAGTTCATGAGTCATCAAGGATCCAAGAAGCTCTTCTAGAGGTAGAGTGTTCAAGTCCTTTGCTTCTTGGATGGCAGTCACCTTGGCTTCCCAAGTTCTTGGCAATGACCTGAGAATCTTCCTTACAAGCTCACTGTTAGTATAAGATTTGCCAAGACTCTTCAAACCATTAATTATATCAGTAAAACGAGTAAACATAGCAGTTATGGACTCATCATGCTCCATTTTAAACAATTCATATTTATGCACAAGCATGTTTATTTTAGACTCTTTACTTGATTGTTCCCTCATGGGTTACTTCTAACCTATCCCATATTTCTTTAGCAGATGCACAAGTAGAAATGCGATTAAATTCATTTGTATCAAGTGCACAATAAAGAACATTCATAGCTTTAGCATTTAATTGTGCCAATTTCTTATCAACCTCATCCCATTCTTTTTCGGGTTTGGTTGACTCCTCACCATCTATAATCTTGGTGGGTGTGTGAGGACCGTTCACTATGATACTCCATATATCATAGTCAAGTGCTTGTATGAATATCTTCATCCGAGCTTTCCAATAGGTGTAATTAGACCCATTGAAAAGTGGAGGTCGGTTGGTAGATTGCCCCTCGGCTAGAGAAGTACCGACATGGGTTGCCATAGATCTTTGGATCTTTGATTGTTAGATCAAAGAAGGGCTAGAGCACCGGGCTCTGATACCACTTGTTGCCCAGCTATGCAACCCAAGAGGGGGGGTGAATTGGTTTTTAAGAATTTTAAGCTTAACTAATTACTTATGAAAAGTATTTGTTAAAAGCTTGATGAATGAGAAGAAAGACTTTAATTCAAGATTAATTACCTAAAGCAAGAATGCAAGGATATAATAAAGAAATAAAGAGAAACAATAAAGCACACCACAAACACAAGGATTTATAGTGGTTCGGTGCCAACCTTGCACCTACGTCCACTCCCCAAGCTCCTACTTGGGAATTCTAATCCACTATACTTGTATTCAACCTGAATATAAATGTCGGAAACTCCGACACTAGCTATCCCAAGCTAGTCCACTTGTTTTTCGGGTACAAGATAACCCAAAATACTCTGATTTCAGGTTCGGATCAACCTTTCCTTGTTTTGGAAACCCTCCAAAAACAAGAATAATTACTTACAAAGAGTAAGACAATTTAGAGCACAAATAAGTATAAGAATAGCTCCTTAAATGAGCGAATATAACAATAAAAATACTTTACTCAAATGAAGAATCCCCTTTTGGATTTTCTCAAGGTGGATGAAGAGTTGAATGAACGCTTGAGATGAAGGTGAACTTTGATTGAAGACTTCTTGAAGGCTTTGAAAGAGCTCTTGATCAAGGTTGAAAAATTGGCTTGAAAAACCCTCTCTTTGAATGCTCTTGAATGCCCTTTTGAATGCTCTTGCTTTTCTCTTTCATAATCCCTCGTGTATATTGTAGATTCCTTGTCTCTCTCGTATAGATTGTGGATCCCCTTTCTTTTTCTCTCGTGTATATCGTTGATCTCTCTTTTTTTTTTCTTTCACCTTTTGAAACCTTTTATAGCCTTAAGAATAAGGGAAAACATTTTAGGCAGAAAAAGAGCCGTTAGAGCATTTTAAGGAAACATAAAAGGCAATTAAAATGGGCAAAAAACTAGCCGTTGCGGATAATTTCCGTCGCAGGGGTCGACTCATGAGTCGACTCATGCTTCAGGGGTCGACTCATGAGTCGACCTCTGTTGCAAAAACCAGAGATGTTGGTTTCTGGATTTTCTTGGCCCAAACATGCAGAGGTCGACTCATGAGTCGACTCATGCCTTGTGGGTCGACTCATGAGTCGACTCACAGGTCGTGCCAAGCCAAAAATCCAGCGTGCCAATCAGCTCATTGTGCCATGAGTTGACTCATGAGTCGACTCATGCACTTCAAACATTCATAACTTCAAAAATATAAGTCCAAAAATAATGAAATTTTCACCAATAGATTACAAATCATTAGTTCTACCAAATGATACTATCAAATCAGGGTTTTAGTAAAATTACCATTTTGCCCCTGAAGAGCATAAAGACTTTTTTAAATAAAATTATTTGTATCCCTTCAATCTGCTTTGTAATCATCAAAATCAATCTAGGAGCAACACTAAGTTGATTAAATTAAAACTAATAAACCAGTTGGTATCTAAGGTAAGTTTGGCAGTTTGACCAGTGATTTTTAAGCGGGAGCTACTCGCAGTGATTCGATCTCTGACGAATTAATGGCTTATCCCCACCACTGATCTCACTTACCTGGCCAACCTGATGAATTAGATTTTGATTAGATCACTTGATGATTAGGGCTCACCCATGTCATTAGATAAATCAGTTTGACTAATTTAGGTGCTCCTAATGCCAGCTTTAAGTAAATCCTTTTTAATCTGACTTGGTGAAGTCAGTGGGAGGATTGAAATTGACTGGATATTTTCTTCTCTTCGATTCTTTAATAAATCCTCAAAAATTATTAGGTCCTAAAAATAATTAAGTTATATTGATAACTAAATCATAGCCTCCCATTAAGTGAGTGATAATGAGTCCATTAGTTTAATAATCATTGGAGGCCCAAAGGCCTGGTGCTTATTGACTAATGGAATTATCATTCATAATATGATAATTTGGTTTGAGTCTTTCTGATGGTGGTCAGGTTGGCCGGCCAAAGTCGGGCCTGATTATTTATTAGTCCGATTCACCAAATCAAATCATGTTAATGGTTGGACCTAACCAAATCTTTTCAATGGAGGCCAAAGCCTACTGATTAGGTTCAGAGGCAAAATCAATTATTAGAAGTTGTTTAGAGAAACAACTGGTTATGAATCTACCCATAGATGCACATGGGTTGACCAACCAAAGTTGGGCTCATGTGTAGTTTGTGTGGATTCTAGTACCCACTAAGAAATTAAAGTAATTTCTCGAATTGGAGATTGAGGCTACCAATTCGTAAAAATACTGAGAGAAACTTTAGACTAAAGTTCAAGTCTTTAGTATTAATAATTTATGTACTAATATAGGTCTGATTTTCCTTTATGCAGCTATGACCACTACCTTTTCGCTCCGATCATTATTAGATAATGACAAGCTCATGGGACCTAATTTTGATAGCTGGTATCAAAAATTAAAAATCATCCTTGAGCATGAGTGGATCCTTTATGTAGTAACGGATCCGACACCTGAAGAGCCAGCCCCGAATGCTAGAGGGATGGTCCGAGACACTTATCAAAAGTGGCTCAACGATCGCACCACCGTTCGGTGCATTATGCTGGTGGCAATGAATGATGAGTTCAGCCACAGATTCGAGAACACCCAACCACAGGAGATGCTTCAAATGTTGAACGACTCCTTTGGCATGCCTGACGATGTTGAAAGGTACAAAACTAATTGTGCCATTTTCAATGCTCGGATAAGAGATGGAGCCTCAGTCAATTATCATGTAATGTACATGATCAAAATGATTGAGCACCTAAGTAAACTGGGCTTTCCTCTGCACGAGCAGCTCGGTAAGGATGCGATCCTTAATTCTCTGCCCAAGTCCTACCTTCCCTTCCTTACTCATTTTCGAATGACAAAGCCTGCAGTGAACTACCACGACTTGTTGGGATTGCTGCAAAACTTTGAGAAGGACCACCAGCTCCATAAGCAGTCGGTAAATGTTATGGGAGGGTCTTCTTCTGGTCGTCGACCCTTTAAAAAAGAGAAGAAGAACAAGAAGAAGAAGAATAAGAAGGTGCAGCCGCATGCTGGGATATCTGCACAGGGTCAGACCAAGAAGCGCAAGCCCAACCAGAGCCAGGCGGAGTGCTTCTTTTGCAAGAAGCAGGGGCACTGGAAGAGGAACTGTCCTCTATACGTTGCCTCACTGGACCCGAATAGGTTGAAGAAGAAGCAAGGTACTTATATGATAACACCTTGCAACTTTTTCATTTGTGATACTACTGCCTGGGTATTGGATACCAAAAGCCCTTATCATATTTGCAATTCGATGCAGGGTCTGCAGATCAGTAGGAGATTTGATGAAGATGAGAGATTCCTGAACGTTGGAGATGGAAGCAAAGTTTCAGTTCTAGCATTAGAAATCATGAACCTTGTAATCAATTTTCGAAATATAATTCTGAGTGAATGTCACCATTGTCCAAGCTTTTTATTAAATATTATTTCTGTAGGCCTTTTGGACATGAACGGTTATCAATTTTTAATAAAAGAAAATATTTGCAATATCATTTTGAATGGTGTTACAATGTTTGTTGGACAACTTAATAATGGAATTTACTTTCTATCACAACCTGTTAATGTGGTTCAAACCTCCAGTAAACGCCCTAGAATAGATAATGTGTCAGAAGTCTACCTTTGGCACTGTAGGCTAGGTCATATCAATAAGAACAGGATAAATAGGTTGGCTCAAGAAGAAATTCTTGAAGTAGGTGATTATGAATCACTTCCAACCTGTGAGTCCTGTCTTCTTGGTAAAATGATCAAGTCACCTTTTACTGGAAAAGATGAGCGAGCCAGTGAACTCTTGGCTCTGGTACATTCTGATGTATGTGGACCCATGAGCTCAAGTGCAAGAGATGGATATTTCTACTTCATAACCTTCACAGATGACCTATCGAGGTATGAGTATGTCTATTTAATGAAGTATAAGTTGGAGTCGTTTGAAATGTTCAAACTATTCCGAAATGAGGTAGAAAAACACACTGAAAAGTGTATTAAAACTCTTCGATCTGATCGAGGAGGTGAATACCTTTCCAATGATTTTCTGACATATCTTGGAGAGAATGGGATTCTCTCTCAGTGGACACCTCCTGAAATACCACAGCATAATGGTGTGTCTGAAAGGAGGAATCGGACCTTGTTGGACATGGTTCGATCCATGATGGGATTTGCTGGTCTACCGATCTCCCTTTGAGGATATGCGCTCGAATCGACTTGTTACCTTCTAAATAGGGTTCTGAGTAAGTCTGTAACCAAAATGCCATATGAGATATGGATAGGACGTAAGCCAGTACTCTCGTACCTTAGGGTTTGGGGGTGTCCAGCTTATGTTAAACGTTTAATTACGGATAAGCTTGGACCTAGGTCTGACAAGTGTAATTTTATAGGGTACCCAAAAGAGACCAAAGGGTATTACTTCTACCTAGCTGATGAGCAAAAAGTGTTTGTCAGCCTTAAGACAATCTTTTTGGAAAGAAAGTTCCTTGGTGAAGGGACTGTTGCCTCTAAGGTCGAACTTGACGAAATTCGACAGGTGAAAAATTCGATGCAAGTTGCTGAACCGAAACCGAATTTGATTAGATCAGATCCGAAGCCCATTATTCAAGCACCCTTAAGGCGATCTGGTAGAGTACCACGTCAACTGGACAGATACTATGGTTTCTTGATCCGGGACGACGATCCTATCGAACTTGATGAAAATGATGAGGATTCGATCACCTACATGGATGCAATGCAGAGACCCGACTCTGAAAAATGGCTAGAGGCCATGAAATCTGAAATAGAGTTCATGAAGGTCAACGATGTGTGGACATTGGTTGACCCACCCGAAGGAGTAAAACCCATAGGGTGTAAGTGGGTCTTCAAGAGGAAGAGAAAGGTGGAAATCTATAAAGTCCGTCTGGTTGCCAAAGGATATCGTCAACGTTATGGTATAGACTATGACGAGATATTTTTTCCTGTGGCAATGCTCAAATCCATTAGGATTATGCTTGCGATAGCTATCCATCTGGACTATGAAATCTGGCATATGGATGTGAAGATAGCTTTCCTAAATGGAGAGCTGGACGAAGAGGTGTATATGATACAACCTGAAGGATTCACATCCACAGATGAGTCTAAGGTGTGTAGACTGCAGAGGTCCATTTATGGACTTAAGCAGGCATCCCGGAGTTGGAACATACGTTTTGATAAGACGATCAAGACGTATGACTTTGTTAAGAATGGAGAAGAGCCCTACATTTATAAGTGGGCTAATGGTCCAGTAGTAATATTTCTTATATTGTATGTGGATGATATTCTCTTAATGGGGAATGACATCCATGCATTACAGAGAATAAAGATTTGGCTGTCGTCACAGTTCTCCATGAAGGATTTGGGAGAAGCTTCCTACATCCTAGGGATAAGGATCTATAGGGATAGATCTAAAGGGTTGCTTGGTTTATCCCTGTCTACATACATAGATACTATGCTGAAGAGGTTCAGCATGGAGAATTTCAAGAAAGGCTATCTACAGATAGGCCATGGAATTTCTCTCTCGAAGAGGGATTGTCCGACAACACCTCAAGAGAGAGAGCGTATGGGTAGGATTCTATATGCTTTGGCAGTGGGATCTATCATGTACGTCATGACATGTACACGACCAGATGTGGCATACTCACTAAGGATAGTGAGTAGATACCAATCTGATCCAGGGAAGAATCACTGGAAGGTTGTTAAAACCATCCTGAAGTATTTAAGAAATACTAAGGACTAGTGGCTTGTTTATGGTGAATCAGACTTGAGACTTATAGGGTTTACAAACTCTAGTTTTCAGTCTGATCACGATGATAGCAAAAGTGTGTCAGAATTTATTTTTACCCTTAATGGTGGGGCTATCTGCTGGAAGAGTTCCAAGCAATACACAGTGGCTGATTCAGTTTGCGAGGTGGAGTATGTCGCTGCATCAGATGCTGCCAAAGAAGCGGTGTGGCTGAGAAAATTCATCATCGAGCTCGGAGTAGCACCCTCCTTTGTTGGTCCAGTTCTGCTCTACTGTGATAGCTCTGGAGCCATTGCTCAGGCAAAGGAACCCAAGGCACACCAGCGGACGAAGCATATTCTGCACCGCTACCATCTCATCTGAAAAATTGTGGATCAAGGTGACATCGACCTTTAAAAGATCGACGGAAAGAAGAACCTGACCGACCCATTCACTAAAGCCATTACAGTGAAGGAGTTCGATGACTACAAGTCGAAGATGGGTATTAGATACTGCACCGATTGGTTTTAGGCCAAGTGGGAGATTGTTGGGAATAGTGTACCAAAGCCAATCATCAGTCTGTTGACGGTTGTGCTCATTTTTGTATATGTACATGAATTATGAATTAATAAAAATTATTTTAGCATTTTTCATTACAAAATATTTCATCTTCTAATGAACTCCTATGTTGTGGTGAAGTCCTTAGGACTATTTAGACTCGACAAAGGAGGATTTATCATTTAGTCTTTAAATTTGTTCGCGACCAAATGATACGTTGTTACCAAGGACGACAATGTTTATCAAGCATAGATCATTGTGTGCCATATAGGTTGGTTGTCCTCTTAACCAATGAGTGTGGAGACACTGGTATGGCATACAGGTGAGATGTAAGGGTACATCTGCACTGAATGTGACCGACTCCGGAGCTATTTTTGCTATCAAGATTTGCTCCGATGGAATATGGGTATAAATATTCCTCCGACTTGAGACCGCCACGGTGACTTGCAAACAACTCAGTGCACTTAGACACTGGACTATCTGAATTTCTAATTCAGTGACGGAAGGCTGCTGGGTGTAGTCAAGTACTTGACTTGTCGGTGCGTGTGTCAAGATGGGATTGACCACTCCAGTTTAGGAGCTGTGTACAGTCGTGTTTCAATTTAGCAAAATCTTGGCCAGGGTAGTCTTTGTGAGGAGTCACAGGACTATTTGAGTTGAGCACGATTCGGATGATCTAATCAGGGTTGACAGTTTAATCCTGAGTCATCCTAAACACAGAGGTCAAAAGGATGAATTATACAGTAACCATATTCACGTAGGTTCTGAGTATTGCGATTGCGATCATTTGACCTATCCGATCGTCAGGTACCATTGCTAGATGGTCACTTCGATTAGTACAGGAATTGATTCCTGTGCTACCGGCTTAGGTTCAAACCTGCAGGGTCACACACATTAGAGGTTCCTATCTGATCTGATAGCTGATGAAGAGTCCTTCATGTCTGGGATTCTGTGATCGAGAATCAGGATTCTCTGATCACAAATTTCATATATTTTAGGTACCGGGGTCAAGAGTCCCATTGGTTTAGGACTCTTCGATCAGGGTTACATATCGATGAATTCTGATGCCCGATTACCCATCGGATTTGGACTCAATATTTATGAGAGGTTTAATTAGTGATTTGATCACTAATTAACTCAATTTGATTGAGTAATTAATTTTAGATCAAGTCCAATTGAATTAGATTCAGTTGGGTTTGACCCGATTAGGTTAAGAGTTGACCTAATCGTCGAGATGGTTTGGTCCCTGATATGATCAGGGGTTGGGCTTAATCAATTCCTGATTTGATTAGGATTTTATTGAGCCTAATGAAGCCTAATTAAGTTGGATTTAAATTAATCTAATTGGGCCTAACTTATTTGGTTCAATTAGGTTGGTTTAAATAATAAAACCATCTTGACCCATTCTCCCTGCACCACCTCACTTCCACTGCGCCCATTTGAATTCACGAGAAGAAAGTTCTCATGATTTTTTTCTCACGCAAAGCCCTCCTCACACCCTACTTTAATGCGCCAAATGAGTGGATAAGAATGATTAGTTGGCCATTCAAATTTAAAATCTTAGCGCCTTGACCTTATCCTCTTTTATCGCCCCATTTATTACATGAGAAAATGTTTCTCATGAAATCACTCATGCACAAATTAAGCCATGCCCTCCTCTTCTCATGCCCTTAGTAGATAGGGATTAATTGGTTTCCATTTGAATTCAAAATTTGATTTGAATTCAAATGTACAATTACTTATCTTTATCCTCTCACGTGGATAAGACATTTGATATTGTTTTAAAAGGAGGAGAAGAGTGGGGCGTGTAAAAAAAAAAATTTGGAGAGAAAATCTAGACATGAGGAATCCTTGTGTGCAAGTTGAAGGTCAATATCCTTCCGAGAGAAAAATAAAGAAAAGAAAGAAAAAGTGTGCACAGAGTTTTAGTGAGTTCTTCAGGGTTTCAACCTGGAGTTCGAAAAGTGAGAAGGTGAGCTACGAGTGTTGTGAGCCCACCAAATTTCAAGAAGATCTTCAACATCCTCTCAAGCACGTCTGCTGATGATTCGAAGTATTTAAAGAATTGACAGACATCGATCGAAGGAATTCGATCAGCATCGGCCGTTGAAAGGGCTCTACAACGAGCTAGCACTCGTGAGGAGTCGATCAGATCGAGAGCTTCATGTAGATGATCCGCAGAGGTCAGACACTCTGTGTGGCTGCATCACGACGATCAGACTCTCCCGATGGTGATCAGATTGTGGTGATCTACTATCCACACAAAGATATTGTATTCTGCACACATTACAGTAAAGTGTTTACTGTTCAAATTCGAATTCAAATTTGAATGCATACATGCTATATATCATATTTAGATCCTAGTGTAGGATAAATTTTTATTAATTAATTAGATTAATTAATAATTTCTGCTGTAAAATAGTAATTTTAAAAAAAATTTAAAATTAGCATTTTACCCCTGCACTGATTTTCCCCACAAATGGAAGAGGAACTGTCCTCAGTATATCGCTTCTCTTGATTCGAATAGGCCAAAAAAGAAGAAGCAATCAGTTGCTGGATAAGGTACTTATATGATAACACCTTGTAACTTCTCTCTTTTTGATACAATGATCTGGATATTGGATACCGGTAGTCCTAATAATATTTGTAATTCATTGTAGGGTCTTCAGGTCAGTAGGAGATTTGGAGATGGCGAAAGCTTCCTGAATGTTGGAGATGGAAGATCAGTTCCAGTTCTTGCTTCAGGAATCATCAAGCTTATATTCAAATCTCATTACATTATTCTCAATGAGTGTCATTACTGTCCTAGTTTTCTTTTAAATTTATTTCTATAGACCTTTTGGTCAAGTCTAATTATGAAATATCAATAAAAAAAATTTTGTGATATTATTTTGAATGATGTTACAATTTTGTATGTATAGTTGAACAATGGTATTTATGTTGTATCTAGACCTAACGTAATGTACATTTCTAATAAATACCCTAGAATAGATGATGTCATGGATGCCTACCTTTGGTATTGTAGGCTAGATCATATTAACAAGAATAAGATGAACAAGTTAGCTCAAGAAAAGATTCTTGATACAAATGATTATGAATTATTACCTACCTGTGAGTCTTGTCTACTTGAAAGATGACCAAGTCATCTTTTACTGAAAAGATGAACGAGCCAGTGATGTGTTGGGTCTAATACATACTGATGTATATGGACCCATGAGCATATGTACTAGAGAAGGGTATAGTTATTTCGTTAATTTACAGATAATCTATCTAGGTATGGGTACGTCTACTTGATGAAACACAAATCCAAATCGTTTAAAATGTTCAAACAGTTCCGTAATGAAGTAGAGAAACAAACTGAAAAAAGTATTAAAACTCTTCAGCCTGACCGAGAGGGTGAATACCTTTCCAGCAAATTTCTGACATATCTAGGAGAGAATGAAATTCTCTCTCAATGGACCCCTCTAGGGATACCACAGCATAATGGCATCTTGAAAAGGAGGAATCGAATCTTGTTAGACATGGTTCGATCCATGATGGGATTTACAACTCTGTCAATCTTCTTTTGAGGATATGCACTTGAAACAGCCTATCTTATGCTCAATAATATTCTGAGTAAGTCAGTTAGTAAGATACTATATAAGATATGGTCAAGACGTAGGCTGAACCTCTCTTACTTTAGGATCTGGGGGTATCCGGCTTATGTTAATGATTACAAACTGATAAGCTCAGTCTTAGGTCCGATAAATATAATTTTATAGGGTATCCCAAAAAAATGAGAAGATTTTACTTTTATCTACCTACTGAATAAAAGATATTTGTCAGCAATAAGGCACACTTTTTGAAAAAATCAACACCAATGATTGAATTGTTAAAAATTATGTCATAAAATCAATCGTGTGATGATTGAGTTACTCTTTGTATATAAATTATTGATTATTGAATAAAAATTATTCTGATATTTTTTATCATAAAGTAACATCTTCTTTGAACTCTTATGCTGTGATGAAGTCTTTAGAACTATGCTAGTGTGCGATAAAGAAAAATTTATCATAAAGTTCTTAAACATGTTCGCGATCAAATGAGACGTCATTATAAGACAATGACATTTATCGAGTGGAGGTCATTGTGTGCCATATGGGTTGGTTATCCTCTTGATCAAGGAGTGTGGTGACACTGGTATGGCATACAGATGAAATATAGGGATACATCGTCACTGAACAGGTGACTCACCTGCGGAGTATTCTGCTGTCAAAAACTGCTCGCGAAACACATGGGTATAAGTACCCTTAAGACCTGAGATCATCATAGTGATTTACAAGTAACTCACTATGTTTTGGTACCAGACTATTTGGATTTCTAATCTAGTGACGAAAGACTACTAGGTACAGTCAAGTACTTATGAAATCTATGTGTGGATTAAGATGGGATTGATCCCTCTGGATTATTGGAGTTGATGTATCGCTGTATTTCAATTTAGCAAAGCCTTGGCCAGGATAATCTATGAGATAGATTTGAAAGGTTGAAATATAATGTGGATGAAGCAATCTTAGTTGATAGTTAACCTGAGATCATCCTAAAGCATTCTGGATCAAAATGATGAATTATATGGTAACCATGTGTATGGTTTTGAAATATTTTTTTATGATAATTTAATCTACTTGGATGTCGAAAATTATTACTAGATAGTATCTCGATTAGTGTAGAAATTTGTTCCTATGCTACCAGGTTAGTGTTTGAACCTATGGAGTCACGCACACAAGACAGACAAAGTAGGAAAAAATTGGTCTATATTTATATGTCTAATTTGGAAGTACTTAACTTGATTGAACATATTAGCTAAATTGATTGAGAATTAAGTTATGGATCAAATGGGATTGAAGAGTTAACCATGTCTAACTAGCATTACACATGATGTTCAGGTTTGATCTTGGGGATGAACAGTTTCTGATCTATGATCCATGAGTATATAAAAGACTAAATTTAAATACTAATTGATTTCAAATTAGATCTAAATTAATTAAGCTAAATTAAGTCCAAAAATTTAAGTTAGATTTGGTACAAAAATCCTAAAGAGTTTGGGATTGACAGTTTTTCGAAATTATTTCGAATCAGCTTCGAATTGGATTCGAATCGGATCCATTTTGGATGAGATATGAGAAATTCTACTTGCACTGGGATTTTCCTCTTATGTGGGCTGACCAACACTTGGAATAGTGCTGGTTTGGGGCATCCCATGTGGGTGAGGGAGTGGGTGCAAAGTGGTTGTCATAAGTGATGGCAATTCTATCTCATATAGAATTCTTCTTTCATGAGTATTGGACTGATTCAAATCAGATTTGAGTTAGGACTCCTATACTTATTGGTCATGGGATTCATCTATAAATAGAGAGGGTCTCTATCTATGGATGCATAAAAAATAAATCAGACTGAGAGAAAAGAGAAAAAGAGAAAGAGACATGAGAAGAGAGAGAGGTCCCTTCTTCTCCTTGGCCTCTCCCCTTTGGTGCCGCCCCTCCTCCCTTAGGCATGGACCCTCCTTGGGCATCCCACCTACTGGTGTGAGGTGTCACACCAGCACATCTCCTCTCTCATTTGATTGGGTTGTGAAGATCGAAGTTTATCCCACTTTTCTGTGGCATCTGCCGTGCATGCAAAGTAGAGAGTCTGCACATTCAGACCTCTGCAAAGGTTTATATCAGATTATTTGAGATTTGATCTCTGATTTTACTACTAATCAGGTAAGAATTTGATCCTTATTCATATAGATTAATAGAAAAATTTTTAGATGTAACCTGAGTCATCCGAAGAGAAACAGTTTTTCTTTCATTCATGAATCTGAACCGATTTTGATGAGATCAAACTTGAAGCCCAATATACAAACATCCTTAAGGCAATTCAGTAGAGTACCACATCAGCCAGACAGATACTTGATTTCTTGATCCGAGATGGAGATCCTGTTGAACTTGATGAGAACGATGAGGATCCGATCACCTATATAGATGCAATACAGAGGTTAGACTCTGATAAATGGCTTGAAGCCATAAAATCTGAAATGAAGTTCATGAAGGTCAACGATGTATGGATATTAGTTGACCTACCTGAAGGAGTTAAACCCATAAGGTATAGTAGGTGTTCAAAAGAAAGAAGAGCACAGACGAAAAGATGGAGATCTATAAAGCCTGTTTGGTTGCCAAGAGTTATCATCAGCATTATAGTATTGACTATGACGAGATATTTTTTTCTATAGCAATACTCAAGTCCATTCGGATTATGCTTGTGATAGCAGCATACCTGGACTATAAAGTCTGACAAATGAATGTGAAATAGCTTTCCTAAATAGAGAGTTGAACAAAGAGGTGTATATGATACAACCTGAAGAGTTTAAATCAAATGATTGAATTCAAAAATGCAAGCTAGAGAGTTTTAAGCTGACATAATTTAAGTTTAAATCTCATCTAATCAATTATCATATGATCAATCTAATTGGTATGGGCTAAACCAAACTACCAAGCAACCTTATATAAGACTCAATGTTTTAAATTAGCCAGGTAAGTGAAGATTGGTGGGGATTTCTTCATTACTTTTCTTAGACACCAATAAATTGATCAGGTCAGTGAACGGAACCAATTAAATAATCATCTCTCAATTACTTGCCTTAAACACCAATAGGTCAATTGCTCCAAATAGATTAGCTTAAGTGAATCAGGTTCAAACCATCAAACCGAATTAGATCCTTAGATTAATCAATTCTACATATGAGATTTAATCGATTTGATCAATAATAATTTTATGATCTTAAACTTAATTAACCTAATCTTAATCAACACTTGACTCGATTTGATCAATTGCTTAATCAAATTAGACCCATTATATTTAAATCAAAAATTTTAGATGCAATCTAATTACATGACTTAATTATTAATTTACCCATGATCAAAATTCTCATACATAAACATAAATTTTAGATTCTAAAATTAAATTTTAAATCTAAATCTTTTATATAAAAAATAAATTTTAAATTATAAAATTAATTTTTAGATTTAATATACAAGTATATATCTCATATATATATATATATATATATAATTTAGATTTAAACTAAAATTCAGATCTTAACATGATATCATATATCTCGTATACAAAATATAAATCATATTGAAACGAATTTTCAGACCTAAATATATAATTATATATCTTATATATGAATCATAAATTAGGTTAAAATAATTTTTAGATTTATGTATGCATCTATATATCACATATATATGAACTAGAAACCTATCTAGAATAAATTTTAGATCTATGTATACCTTCACATATCGAATATATGATCAAAAAATTAAATCTAAAATAAATTTTAAATTTAAATAAATTATTTATATATCTCATATATTAAAAAAATTAGATTTTAAAATTTTTTTTAAAAATATGTATGTCAATTTTATGCATATAAAAATCCATGGCTTTGACACCACTATTAAAATTTTGTATTGAGGCATGCATGTGTATTTTAAATTTTTTTAAATAATATAATGAAATAGAAGATTAAAATATTTTTTAATCCAAATCATGTATGTATAAAATATAGAACATAAGGATCTATTTCATATGTTGAAATTGAATACATGCTGAATTTTATGCTGAAATTAAATATGTAATCGAATCACATACCTGTTTCATAATTTTTTTCTTTAAATCTAGATCTAAAAGAAAGTAGGTTTTTTCTAAACTGTGTAAATACTTGATCTCTATGAGTATCTACTCAGGATCAGCCTGGAATAACCCTCTTTGATGTTGATCTTTTTTCTCCAAGAATATTCACCCTACAAATCTGAACAAAGCTTGGATCACAATTAACTCTTTGATTTGTTTCTTGATCTTTTTCTTCTCTTTTTTATTGTTCATCTTTTCTTGATTATGAAGCAACAAAGGTCTAAAAACCAGAAAGAAAAAGGGGATGCCCAAGCTCCTTTTGGGCATGGAGATGGAGGACGCCCAACTCCTTTGGGTGTTAAATCCAAAGGAGAGAAGAGAGGGAGGCATGGGGGGATCTTATGGAAGGCATGGGCTGTTAGAAATCTAATGTAAAGAGCCTTAAAAAAGATCTCTTTAAATAGACAAAAAGTTTGAATCCTATTCAAAATCAAATAGCCCCTTAATATAAGTCCTACTTGCATTAGAAATCCTTGTAGCCTTAGATATTTGATCCCCTTTAGGAGATCCATTAGGTGCCAACTATTGGAGCCTTTGCATCCACTTTTTCATATGCTACATGAGTCCTAGGGGATGCCCTATGCTAGTCTCACATGCCCTCTTTTAAGTGGACACGCCCAACTTGATCAAATCAAGTGGCGCCCCATGCAAATAATCAAAAAAATTGATTAAGGGTTAGAATTCTTAATTTATATGATTCAAAGCCCTAGGCATCCAATAATTAGAGCCCAATGAATCTAATTTATTTAGATTATTAATAGATAATTAATTTGAATTAATCTTATCAAATAAAAAATTTAAATGTAAAGAAAAAATTAGGTTCAACCATATGCTAGCAAGATTATTCTGAATCCAATAAGATTTCTCTAAACCCAATTGAGACTTCATAAGCCTAATTGCTTATTCCAAGTCTAATTTCTTTATTGTGTGATCCCATAGACTTCATGAATAAATCATCAAACCTCATCATCAGTCATATGATAGATTTTATTAACTCAAATCTATTTGTGATTCTCATAGAATCTCTTTTTCATTAATCATACTGCTGTGGCCATAAACTCTCAAACTTAGCCTCTCAAATCTCATAAGACTACTCTCTATCAAGATTGATAGATTTTATCTAGATGCATACCCTACTCCTACAGTGGACCAACTATCGCCAACATCCACTATAAGGTCTCATTGATATCATGTTTATGTATCAGTCAAACTCTAGCAGTCTCACTATGAGCAATCGTACCATCGCAGATCAAAGGACCATTCACACAACTACAGCATTAAGATAATCACCGACGATTGATTAGAAATCCAAATGATCTCTTATAAGATCACGCTCAGTACTAGTTGTTCTCTAACAACTACATACACTCGTCACTCAGTATCTCTATACTATAGATTAGAGACTCATCTAATCCAAAAGAAGCAATCTATATGCCAGTCTATCTGGATCAATCACCATCCTCATGATGATACTATGATCGAAAGTATTTAAGAATTTTATATATATCTCTAATTCTCAATATTTTGAGAATATGTATCGAAGTATTAATTCTATGAACAATTCAAGGATACACCACTCTTGAATAAAAATAAAATTTATTCTTTTATTGATCAAATCAATGTATTAAGTATAAACTTGTGTCCTAAACTTATTACAATATATCAGTCATATTGACTTATAGGATATACATCTAACAACTATGGCATGTGAAGTGTCATACTTAATGGTCCTCATACACCCACAACGATTGCTAATAATATGTGTATGTCTAAATCCAAAAAAGATTGGAATGCAAATGATAAAAGAATGGCTTGATTAAATGCTAAAGCCATCAATATTCTTTATTGTTCTTTAGATGTGTATAAGTTTAATAGAATATCAACTTGCATATTAACTAAGAGATTTAGGATAAATTAGAAGTAACTTATGAGGAAATAAGTCAAGGAATCTAAAATTAATTTGCTTGTTTACAAATATAAAATATTCAAAATGAAACCACATGAGTCTATTTCTTATATATTCATAAGATTTATGAATATTATTAATATTTTGAATGATCTTAGCAAAATCTATACTAATTATGAACTTGTGTGCAAGGTTTTGAGTTCTTTACCAAAAAAATAGGAAGCAAATGTGACGATAATTTAAGAAGCTAAAGATCTTACCAAGTTATCTCTAGAAAAGCTTATTAGTTCACTCATGATATACGAGTTGAGCATGACACAAGGAAGAAGAAAATAAGCCTAAAAGGAAGACCGTTGCTCTCAAGTCATCAGTCATTGAAAAAAGTTCAAGTGATTCTATCGAAAATTCGAAAGATAACGAAGAAATGACGGTAATTACAAAAATGTTCATGAGATTCATGAGAAAAAAGAAAAATTTTGAACAAAGAAGAGAAAAAGAAGAAAAGAGTCAACATAAAAAATATAGAAAGGACTATCTCCTACTGAAAAAGAGCTCAAAGAAATTAAGAAGGAAAGCTATATTGACTAATTGGAGTAGTAGTAAGAGCTCAAATTTAGAAGAGTCATCCTCAAGTGAAGAAGAGATAAACATATGTTTGATGGCTCACAATGAAGAGATAAACTCAATTCAAGCCAATGATTTTATATTTGATAAATTATTTGATGCCTTCAATGATTTAATAGATGAGTTTAAAAAATTAAGATTGAAAAATAAAAAACTTAAAAGATCCAATCTTTTTTTAAATAATGAAAAGAGTAAATTATCAAGAAAAAAGAAGATATCTTAAATAAAAAGAATACTTTATATTTTCTAAATCTGAAAATTCTTTAGTTGAAGAAAACAAAAGGTTGAAAGAAAAATCTAAAAATTAGTGAAAGAAAAAAATCTCTTTTGAAAGAAAATGGTAAACTAAAAACAGATATTGAAATATTAAAGTCCATTGCTGAAAAATTTATATTTATTTTTCAATCAATAATAAAAAGTCAAAAATTTATTTTTCACAAAGCTGAAATTAGTTTAAACTCTTTGAGAAAATAGAAAATGATCAAAAATATATTTTCAAAAGCTTCATTTAAAAATTATTCCATTAAATGCTTCAAATATAACCAAAGTGGCCATAAAATTTTAGAATGTAATATTAATAGAATTGGCCATATATTAGTCAAATAAATTTAGGTTTCAAAAGGAACCATATACTCTAACCTCCATAGATCCAAAATAGTTTGGATATCAAAAGTTGGAAAATGATTTTGTAGATTGACCAAACATCCAATTAAGAAAAAAAAGCTAATTCTTATGGATAGATGGCTTGAAATTAAAAAAATAGATGATGATATTGTTAGATGTGTGCCCTAAAAGTCAATCTTGACTGACACATACTTTTCTTTAGGATATATTTTTACTTGACGGACAGTCTTGATAACCAATCATGTCTTATGTGTCTATGATTTATCCTAAAAATTAACAAAGATGATTTTGTATATTCTTAAAGTATTAAAAATTTAAAACATACATCATTAGTGATTAATTTTTAAATGCTCCTAATCGAAGGATCGTCACAGAGGATAGTGATCAATCTATTCAAGATCGATGCACAAATCACCTCCCTTTAGGACAGATAAGTCTCGAGTCTGCGATGTAGAGACACTGGAGTGAGAGTGCAGATGGTTGTTAGAGAATATCTTGCACTGAGCATGACCAACACGAGAAATCACTTAGATGTCTACTCACTCGTCAGTAATTTTTTCGATGCTGCAGTGGTGTGATTGGTCATTTGACCTGTGGTGTATTGACTATTTGTAGTGAGGCTATTTAGTTTGACTGCACGTTTCCTTGGTCCCTAGTCATTTGGGTCCTCACTATGTATGTTGGCTATTGTAGCTTCAGATTCGCTGTTTGGAATAAGATGCACCTAGATAAAATCAATCGACCTTGGTAGAAAAGGAGAAATCTTATGCAATTCACAAGACTGAGTTCAGAAAATCTCTGACTAAAGTAAGAGTGAATACTGAAAAAGAGTTTTCATGAAATTCATAGATGAACTCGAGTCAAGCTAATCTAGCATATGACTGACAATGAAGTTTGACGAGTTCTCCATGACCTTCATCTAGTCGAAACTTACGATAGAGAGATTGTATCATACGATAACTACACCTAGGAATTCATCTTTTATGTTCTGCTGGATTGGCATTATATGCTGTTGGGTGTCCTTGGTGGATCGTGAGAACTCATTACGATCATGTTCGGATAAACGATCTTTGTTGAGGTATGTTGGAATCGTTCCAGCCCATCGAAAGGAGTTTCGATGATACTGTGATAGAGATCATGATATGTCTCACTACCAGACAGAATAAAATCTGAGAAGTCATACAAAAGAAGCATGACCTGATCAATGACTTGGATCATATTCACATTATCAATCGGATTAATAGTTTGAATTTTAGAAACTGCTAATTTGTAAGCATTATAGTTTTGGCAACTGCTAATTGTTAGCATGGAGACTTAATTATAAATATTATAATTTTATTGAGACTGATTAAATTATGTATTAATTTAATTAATTTAAATCAAATTTAATTTAGTTAGATTTAATTTAATTTAATATTAATTAGATTTAATTATTCAAATCAGAATTGGATTTCAAGCTTGATTGGATCAGACTTGACAGCCTTTCGAATTCAACTCGATTCTGACTCGATTTAAATCTGATTGAGATCAAATTTGAATCAGATAAACCATAACTCAGAGAGCTCAGATTTTTTGAGACTCTCCAATTTTCATACAGAGAAAGGAAGGGAGTGTGTGGAGATGCACCCCCTTTTTGTTTTTGCATGAGTGAAGGGGAGGGGTGTGAATAGTTGACGCCCCACTCCATCTAGGATTCTCTTTCTTACTAATTTTTTTTATTTAAATTTGATTCAAAATAGGATCAAATTCTTATCAGAAGAGGTATGGGAGCTATTTGTTTTGTGCGACAAAAATTGGAGAAGAGGAGAATGCACGCGTGAAAGAAATAGGGTGCCCCTCCTCTATGTGCAACTTTTCTTATTTCGTTCTCTCTTTCTATTTGAATTTAATTCAAACTAAGAAGGAGATAATGTCTAAAAGGAAAGATTTTTGGACCTTTAATTTGTGCAACAAAATTTTGGGAAGAGAAAGGGCGTGCCTATTTTAGTTGGGAGTCTCCTTTCTTGCCACGCAACCTAATCTCAACGCATCTAATCCCTCCCTTTGGATTTGAATGCCTAAGATCAAATGAGATTTGATCTATTAGGGCATTAGGAAGGGGTTAGGTATGTAATTAAAAATGTTTTTGTGCAACAAAAATTAAGGTGGTGTGAGATCTTTTGGCATGAAGGAGTGGATGGCTTCTTTAGGACACAAAAACCATTCCCTAACATCTCCACGCCTTTTGTTCTTTCTTCCCTAACATCTCCACACCTAAGACCTAATAGAGATCAGATCTAAGAGAAAAAAAGAGAGAGAAGAAGAGAAGAAAAAAAGTTCTTCTTCCCTTCTTGGTAATCTGGTTCAGATCTCGTCGAATCTGTATGAAAGAGTTCGCACAGTGATTATCTTCTTCAAGATCCAGAAGAAAAGATGCAGATCCAGGACTGAGAAGCGAGATCTACAAGGTGCTAGCATATCGATGATCTCGATGCTCCAATCAAGCATCTTCATATGGATATCAACAGAGATCAGATACGTACGCGACTACGATCGAAATCCTAAACATCCGCAGGATCCAATGATATGGAGATCTAATCTCCAATTTTATTTTTCTGATGATTATTTTCTTTTTTAGATTTTAGATCAAAATAGCATGTTCATGTCAAAATTCTAAGCATGATTTTTAGATCAAATCTGATACATATTTTAAATTAAAAATATTTTAATTTATTTATTTCTGCTACACAAATTTTTAAAAAGTTTAAACTACACGTATGAAACCATAACGATTTCTAATAGATATTTGGTAAAAGCTAAACCTTCTTTACATCATACCATCATGAATTATTGATTAATTTTGAGTTAAAAATTGTGAATATATTATTTATTTGCATATCATGCCTTTTTGATTGTTAATCTTTTGAAAAATCTAAAATAAGCTTGATTGTATAAGGATCTTTTTGATTGTAAAAATTTATAAAGTTTGTCAATCCCTACATAAGATGTTTAACTATTGAAATTATATTTTTTTAAATGATTTTGTTTGCAAAAGAAAGAGGCAGAAAATTTGATAAATGATGAAATCAAATCAAGTTACATTAAAATCTTGTCATATTGTGATATCTTTCATAATGAAATATCAATTTGAATATGAGATATAAAATTCTACAAGGACAAAAATTAATAGTTATAACAAGAATAAGCAAGAATAAAACTAAGAATTTTGACATATAGTAACGGAGAGCAAATTTTGAATGAAAATTGAACTCAATTGATTATGATATTGAGGGGAAGCTTAATATTTTTGGATTGTTAAAATTTACTTTGTTGAGTTTATTGATTATTTTATTTAAATTATTCTTTTTGATGATGTCAAAAAAGAGAAGAGAGATGGTGAGTATATGCTTAAAGAATTAATGCTTAAGATGCTCATTAACTTGATGATTGAAATCTTAATACTCATTGATTTGAATTGACACATTCTTTAATATGAGTATATGCAAATATGCAATGAATTAAAGATTAATTAAGAATATACATGAAATATGAATTCACATGTATTTACTCTATCACTTTATGATTCAATTTAATTGAAATATATTATTTATTTTTATTGCATATATACTCAAAGTTTTATCATCATCAAAAAAAAATATTAATCTTAGGATTTATTTTGATGATTTTAAAATATTAAGTATAGATGATACTAATCATGTATTTTAAGAATGACTGTAAGAATTTTCAGATGCTTAAATTGAAGAATTCATTTATAGAAAAGTCTTCAAGTTGGCAAGCCAAAGCCTTCAAAGAATAAGGTTTCACAAGTTTGGATGGCTCAATATGAAGAAAAATAATATTGAAAGATTTGAGTTAACTCCAAAAGATTTTGAGCTGATTCTGGCATGTTGGCATACTTGACACATAAACTGAGTCGACTCAGTAGAAGATTGAGCTGACATAGTCTGAGTAGATATAGAAAACAGAAATCTAAAATTTCAGAACTTCAGACTTAGCTGATCTAGTAAAAAATTGAGCTAGCTCAGTATTTAGTCAACTCAGTGAAATACTGAAGAAAAATTGAGCTGACTTATTACTTAGTCGATCCAGTAAAAAACTTAGTTGACTTGTGACCTGTAACGGCTAGTTTTCTATTTTATAATTTTTTATCCCTTTTGTTTCACAACGGCACTTCAGCCCCTTCAATGGCTACAATATTTCCTCCAACATCTATCAAACCTATTTAAAGATTATTGGTGCAAAATTCTGCCTGCGCCGGAGAAGCTGGAGTCGAGGGAGCCGCGGTCGCCGCCGGGACCTGCAAAAGAAGTCTAAACCGGAGGTGGGGTTGCTCCGGCAAGACCCTCCGACGCTCAAGTCAGTTCTCTGCCTCAACAAGAATGGAGTGCTCGAACGAAAATTTTAGCAGAGTTTTGGAATAGAAAAGTAGAGCTTAGAGAATAACGTATCTAGGATCCCCCTTTTATAGGCGGAGGGGGCAACAAACTGATAGCGATGTCTGCAACCGTCTGGTGGTGGGCCGCCCAGAGTCAGGAGGAGTTTATCATAAAGAGTAGTGGGGTGGAGTCGTGGCTGCTACCATGGCTCGCCACGTAGAATCAGTTGCGGGGAGTGGAGTGGTGTCCGTTGTCGTGACTCGCCAGGGAGTGGTGGAACCGCACAGGATCCACCGCAGGGAGTGGAGCAGAATCGTGGCCATTATTGTGGCCCGCCAGGGAGCGATGGAGCCGCATGAGATCCGTCGCAGGAAGTGGAGCAGTGCTGTGGCCGTTACCGCAGCCTGCCAGGGGTGATGGAGCCGCACGAAATCTGTTGCAGGAGGTGGAGCAAAATCGTGGCCATTATTGTGGCCTGTCAGGGGGTCCAGACCTGTCGGTCGGAGTTCGGCTGGAGTGTCTGGCGGAGAAAGGTGGCTAACCACCCGTCTGAGAGGAGCTCGAAGTCCAGCTCTCGTAGGAGTTCGGACAAAGTCTTCTTTCAGTCGGGGTTGGGGACGAGACCAGGGTCCCGTAGGAGTCCAGACAAAGTCTGCATGCAGTTGGAGTTGGGAGTGAAGTCCGGCTCCCGTAGGAGTCCGGACGAAGTTTACCTGCAATTAGAGTCGGGGATGAAGTCCGGCTCCCGTAGGAGTCCGAACGAAGTTTACCTACAGCTGGAATCGTGGGCGGGGTCTGGCTCCCATAGGAGTCCGGACGAAGTCTGCAGGGAAAGTTGTGGGCGGAGTCCGGCTCCCGTAGGAGTCCGGACAAAGTCTGCCTGCAATTAAAGTCAAAGGCGAAGTCCGGCTCCCGTAGGAGTCCGGACGAAGTTTACCTGCAGCTGGAGTTGCGGGCAGAGTCTGTAGGTGAAGTCGTGGGCGAGGTCCGGCTCCCATAGGAGTCCGGACAAAGTCTGCCTGCGATTAAAGTCAGAGGCGAAGTCTGACACCCGTAGGAGTCCGGACGAAGTTTACCTGCAGCTGAAGTCGTGGGCGAAGTCTGACTCCCGTAGGAGCCCGGACGGAGTCTGCAGGTGAAGTCATGGGCGAGGTCCGGCTCCCGTAGGAGTCCGGACAAAGTCTGCCTGCAATTAAAGTCAGAGGTGAAGTCCGGCTCCCGTAGGAGTCCAGACGAAGTTTACCTGCAGCTGGAGTCGTGGGCGGAGTCGAGCTCCCGTAGGAGCCCGGGCGGAGTCTGCAGGTGAAGTCGTGGGCGGAGTCCGGCTCCCGTAGGAGTCCGGACAAAGTCTGCAGGGGAAGTCATGGGCGGAGTCCGGCTCCCGTAGGAGTCCGGACAAAGTCTGCCTGCAATTGAAGTCAGAGGCGAAGTCCGGCTCCCGTAGGAGTCTGGACGAAGTTTACCTACAGCTGGAGTCGTGGGCAGAGTCCGGCTCCCGTAGGAGTCCGAACGAAGTCTGCAGGGGAAGTCGTGGGCGGAGTCCGGCTCCCGTAGGAGTCCGGACAAAGTCTGCCTGCAATTGAAGTCAGGGGTGAGGTCCGGCTCCTGTAGGAGTCCGGATGCCGCGAAGAATCTGGTCGACGCTGGCGGGTTCTGTCCGTCGACAAAACTTGAGAGTGTGGCGGAGGCTCGACCGCCTGGGAGGTTTGAAGAGACGTTGCCAGAGGTCGAGAGTTAGTTGGATCCCCGGAGGGTCACTCCCGCCACGAACTTCGGCTAGGGGGTATTTTATACCCAACACCAGTCCCCTACTTTCGAGTTCGAATTTCGAATGAGGGAAGTACAGAGAAATTTTCGCAGCCGAATTATCCCCTTGAATCCTGTGCACGATCACCTCCAGATATTTTGGCATTAAATACGTGCGTGCTGGAGTCTTTTCGAATCGAGGCGATTCGAAGGGACCCTTCAGAATTTCCGCTGGTACGTTGGCCCAGGTATGGTGCAGTAATGGCTCCGTCAGCTGTCAGCTGCTTTTAGCCGCCTGTCGTGGTGAGTGGGACACGTGTCGAGCGTGGGTCGGCCTGGGGGATTCGCGATCATTATGGCACCGGATCCAAGATCTATTTAAACCCGCCTTTCCGTCTGAAAGTTCTATCGGTATCCGCCTTTTCTTCGAGAGCCCTGACCCTCCTTGGCGTCTTCTTTGGCCCTAGGCGTCTTTCGAGTCATCCCTATCCTCGCCCTTCTGCATCCTCCAGAGCGATCTAGGTTAGTCCAAGAACCTTCGTTTTTCTTCTTGCCACTTAGGGGCCTTTTCTCCTCCATTTTCTTCTGTCGTATTCCCCTGATTTGGTCTCCCGCAACCTCTCATCCTTTGTCCCATTGATTTCTCTGGGATCTTTAGGGTCTTCATTTGAAGTCATTCGAAATGTCTTCCGGCACCTCCGCCTCTAGCGGTTCCGGGAGTTCTTCCGCCTCTGCCCCCAGGAGCCCCACTCTGTAGACGAACCCACTTCTGGGATCGGCTTCGCCCGATTTTTGCGTCGGGCACCATTCTCTACTCCCTGACTCCGGATGAACTCCTACTGATAAGGGTTCAATATGGAGTTCCTCCGGAGTACGACCTGGAGCTTCCTGACCCCTCCGACCGAGCTAGCACTCCCCCACCTGGTCGTTTCTGCCTGTATCAGGAGGCGTTCCGTGCTGGACTCCGACTTCTGCTTCCACCCTTTGTCGTCGCCCTTTTTCGCTTCTTAGATATCTCTTTAGCTTCAGTTGCTCCAAATTCTTTTAGGTTTTTGATAGGGTTCCTCTCCCTTTGCCACGTAGTCGAGGTTCAGCCATCCCTCTCTCTGTTTAGGCATTTCTATACTTTCAAGCGTCACCCTTCGACGAAGGACTGATGGTATTTCTCCCCTCAGTTTGGCAAAAAGGGGTTGCTGAAAGGCGCTCCCTCTTCAATCCACAACTGGAAGGGAAAATATCTCTTCGTCCACTGCCCAACTTTGAGGCTGGGCCTGCCCCCTTGGGGCTCTCTGAGGGACTCTGTCCGCGGGCTCCCAGTCTGGGGGAGGACGACCTTCAGGCCGTCCGGAAGCTTCTTGACTATTCCGCTCCTTCCCTTCCCAACCTTCTGAGGGAGCAATTTTTGTTCAACATCGGCCTGAGCCCCCAAGATCCTACGAGTATTCCATCTTTTCTTTCCTCTTCTTTTCTTCCGTCCTTCTTCTTTCTCTCTTCTTTTCTTCTCTCTTTTCTTTTTTTTTTTTTTGCGTGTCACTTCTTCCTTCTTTACCCCATTACTGATTTTTGATTTTTTTTTTCAGGAATGGACGCCGAAGCGGCACGGATGCTCGCCAGGGGCCTCAAGGCCATAAAAGAAAAGGTGCCGCGGCTTTCGGATCAGCAAAGAAGGCCAGAGTGGAGGAGACGAGCTCGGTCGCACCCATCCAGGCTGCTCCTGCGGTCGACGTTCCTTCAGACTCCGAGCCACCGGCCCCCCGGGCCTCTTCAAGGAGTCCGCCGATCGGGGCTCCCATTTTGGGGGTCCGTTCCATGGAGGCGCCCGAAGTCGAGAGGGGGAGGAGAAGTCGGTGGCCCGCAGGCGAGTAGCCACCGAGCCATCATTGAAGAGTCCCTTGGTTCCAAAGAAGAGCCGGAGAACCCCTTCAATGACAAGGACTTGATCAAGCGGTTGATCGACGGCTGCATTCTGCCTGAAGTCGTCGAGAGGATTGACCGTGCCGATCCTGAGCAGCGGGTTTGGACTCCCTAGGGTCCTTTCTGAGGTAAACAAGTCTTCATTTAATTGGCTTTCCGACCCTTTTCTGATCCCCTAGCCGCCTTACAGATTGGGCACCAGCTCCTTGCCAACATTGAGGTGACAAACCGGGCGAGGAGGGAGCCATCCAGGCGGAGGAGCATCGCCGGCCGAAGTCGCCTGCCTCAAAGAAAAGGCCACTGAAGTAGTTACCCTCCAAGAGGCCCTGAAGAAAGAAAAGCAGGTCCGGGAGGAAGAGAAGCAGACCTCGGAGGAGACGGTGAGAAAGGCGGAGGCCGAGGTCGCCAACTTGACAGAGCAGATTCCGTCCTGGTCTTGGAGGCCAGGGGTCTTGCGGTGGAGGAGTTCAAGGCCTCCACGGAGATGAGGGACCTGAACGTCCGATTCAGCCAAGCAGCATTCATCAAGGGGTTCGAGCTCTTCCAGGAGAAGATGACCAAAAAATTTCTCGAGCTTGATCTCAGCTTCTTGGACGAGGAGTCTGAAGATGAGGCGGCCCCTCTCCTGCCACTGCTGCTGCCGCAGCCCCCCTTCCAGGGACACCGAGCTCCCCAACTCCTACCGCCGAGGTCTGAGACCTCCGACCTTGTATTTTTCCTTTACTGCCATTTTCCTTTTGTCTTTAAGAAATATTCAGTCAACAAAGTTGAATTTCTCATCGTGGATGGCTTCTTCTTTCTTCCTTTCTCCTTTTTGTTTTTCTTTCTGCAATGAGATGCGCCTTGACGCTTTGGTCTCCCGATGGCAGCATCCTGTCGAAGCACTTCCCCTGCCCCAGGAAATTCCGCTGAAGTCCACGATCCAGTGACTGAAGAAGAAGTTCTTCATTTGACAAAAAGGTTGAAGAAGATGGAAGGCAAGCTTCGCAGGTTGAGGGTAGGTCACTCTAAAGCTACCGCGAGGCCACCCACTTTCGGAATCTCCACGTGAAGGGATCATGGAGTACAGCCGGAGGAAGATGAACTTCGCAAAGGAGCTTGAGGAACACAAGAAGCGCGCCAGCGATCGAATTTGGGCTCAAGCTGCCAAGATCAGTTCTCTCAGAGTGGAACTGTCAGCTGCGCAGGAGAGGATTGGCCAGCTGGAAGGAAGTCCATCCCGGCTCTTGCTCGGGCCGACGGCGATCGGGAGTGGTCGAAGAAGGTCTCCGACCTTCAGCAGCAACTTCAGGATGCCGAGGCGGCTACGACGTGCATCGGACCGGCTGGCGCAAGCAGGTGACGAATACAAAGGGAGACTCAGGGTGGCGACCGACGAAATTGCCCGTCTTCAAGGGCAGCTGGCCGGCAGGGCTCAGCTCGCTTCCTCTCGGGATTCCAGCGAACTCCAATCCCTGAGAAGAACTGTAGAAGAGCTTTCTGTCCCCTTGGGGGGAGGACGGCTGAGCTGCAGTAATTGAAGATCCAGCTGGCATGCGAGCAGCAGGCCGTCAAGGACGCAGAGGCAGAATCCGAGGTCCTGAGAAAAAGGCGTCGAGAGGTGGAGAGCGAAAGCCAGCGATATCATCGAAGATACATGGAGATATTAATGAGAGAGAGAGAATTGGAAGCAGAGGTCGGACGCTTAAGGATTCCTGCGAGGTCGAAGCCGAAAGTTCACGGTCGGAGGAAGCCGGGCCCCCTTAGGGCTCTTTTTGTCTTTCCGTCTTCTCATGTATATATTTTTTCTTCTATTGTTTCGTCTTGCTCTTGTCGTTTTGCTTTTCTCTCTTTGGCTTACTGGGCTTTATAGTGTATATTTTGTGAATGAAATGAAAAGAGAATTTTGTGTTACCTTATCCACGTGTTGTATTAAATTGTCGTCCGTCGAACTTCTTTTGTCTTTAAGACTCGTCCGACGTCGATGTCATTTGGAGGTGCCCAATCGTCGCCACGTTGATTTGCTTTTCTTGTCGTCCATGGTCATAGGCTCGAGCTTGGTGGTCCGAACTCCGCATTACCTCGAAGGTGTCGTTGTTTTCTTGACCTGTGTCGAGAGCCTTCTTAGAGGCCGGAGATGTTTGGTAGGAACTTCCCATCTTTGTTGAGACGAGGTTCTTAGGTCTTTGGTGTGGTTTTTTTTCGTCTGTTGCCGGTGTAATTCGTCGCTTTCCTTTTTAATTTTTCCATCTCTTTTCGAGTGAGGGTCCTCCCCTTGCTTTTTGAGGGGTCGCGTAGAAGTGTAGAGGTGCCATTGAGGGAATTTTTCCCCTTATTCAATTTTGTTGGACAGTTGGGTCCTTGTCATTATTAGACGAGGTTCTCCCTCTGTTCTCAGCGGGGCTGTGGGGCACATAAGGTCGTTGCAAGGGCCTCTCCCCCCATCCGGTCTAAAAGAACTGGGCCTTCAACTTTGCTCATGTTAGGGTGAGGTTCCCCTCCTGTCCCTAACAAGGCTGTGGGGGCACATGTGGGCGCTGCTTGGCCTCTCCCCCCATCTGGTCTAAGAGGAACGGGCCTTCGACTTTGCTCACGTTAGGGCGAGGTCCTCCTCCTGTCCCTACCGTGGCCGTGGGGGGCATAAGGGCGTTGTAGGGCCTCTCCCCCATCCGATCTAAAAGAACCGAGCCTTTGACTTTGCTCATGTTAGGGCGAGATTCTCCTCCTGTCCCTAACATAGCTGTGGGGGCGCGTAAGGAGTTGTAGGGCCTCTCCCCCCATCCGGTCTACAAGAACCGGCCTTTGACTTTGCTCATGTTAGGGTGAGGTTCTCTCCTGTTCCTAACATGACCATGGGGGCACTCAAGGGCCGTTATATGGGCCTCTCCCCCGATCCGATCTTAAATAACCAGACTTTCATTTTGCTCATGTTAGGACGAGGTTCTCCTCCTGTTCCTAACATGACCATGGGGCACTCAAGGGCCGTTATATGGGCCTCTCCCCCGATCCGATCTTAAAATAATCAGACTTTTATTTTGCTCATGTTAGGATGAGGTTCTCCTCTGTTCCTAACATGACCATGGGGGCACTCAAGGGCCGTTATATGGGCCTCTCCCCCGATCCGATCTTAAAATAATCAGACTTTCATTTTGCTCATGTTAGGATGAGGTTCTCCTCCTGTTCTAACATGACCATGGGGGCACTCAAGGGCGTTATATGGGCCTCTCCCCGATCCGATCTTAAAATAATCGGACTTTCATTTTGCTCATGTTAGGACGAGGTTCTCCTCCTGTTCCTAACATGACCATGGGGGCACTCAAGGGCCGTTATATGGACCTCTCTCCCGATCCGATCTTAAAATAATCAGACTTTCATTTTGCTCATGTTAGGATGAGGTTCTCCTCCTGTTCCTAACATGACCTTGTTTTAATTGTTTGAAGGGGTTATCCCCAATCGTAAAAAATCCATGCCGAAAAGGAAAGACATGCAAAGTCGAAAGGAAGTTTGATTCAAAGCAAAGTCGTGAGCAGTACATTTATAGGTTTCTCGAGTTCCATGGTCGTGGAAGGTCTGCTCCTCCTTGAGGCCCTCCGGTGATGGAGTTGATGGTCCCGATTGGAGGCCGATCTCCGGGCTGCTCCTCCCTCCTTGACGGTTCAGGTTGCGGCAAGGCCCTTGGCTGATCTTCTCTACCCTCAGCCGGCATCGAATGAACCTATCGAGTCGACCTCGCCGGATGAGCTCCTCGATCTCATCTCGGAGCTGGATGCATTCCTCCGTATCGTGGCCGTGGTCGCGATGGTAGAGACAGAACTTGTTGGGGTTGCACTTCCGGGGTGTGTGTGCATCCTCTCTGGCCTAGGGAGCTGCTCCCTGACCTCCATCAGTACCTGAGTCTTCGTGGCATTGAGGGGGACGTAGTTGCAAATCTTTCGATGGAGAACCCCACCGAACCCACGATCCAGACTTCTCTGCCTACGTACCTGGGGAGGAGTATGGACACGCTTATGCCCAGGAGGGGTTCGAGAACGTGGTCGAGCTTCTCTCGGCCCTTTTCCGACTGCGGGCTTACTCGAGTCTCCCGCCTGCCGCTCTCTCACAGTCTCCTCATCCTTCATTTTGAAGGCTTCTTCCGCTCGGCGACCCTTCAGCCCAAGCCAACAAATCAGCAAAATCCTGGGGTACTTCTTCTCCAGGGAGAACAAAAGGTCATTCTTCTGAAGGCCGCCCTTCAGAGCGGCATTGCTACCGATTGGTCCAAATTTGGACCTCCAGCACTGCGACATTGAAACGGTTGATGTAGGCCCGAATGGACTCCCCTTCCCTCTGCTTGATATTAATGAGGGACTCCAACCCTTCCGGGGGCCCCGGCTCTGACAAAATGGCCACAAATTGGTGGCTCATCTAATCGAAGGAAAAGATGGTACCCGACTTCAGCATCGAGTACCATTTCTCGCCGCTCCCTTCAAGGTGGATGGGAAGGCTTGGCATAGAATGGCGTCGGGTGCGCCATGAAGCAGCATCATCGTCCGAAAGGCCTCTAGATGATCAACCGGGTCCGAAGTCCCGTCGTAGCTTTCGAACTGGGGAGTTTGAAGTTTGGCGGGATCAGTTCCTGCATGATCATTTAAGAAAAGGGAGGGTCAGTGCAAATGTCCTCACCATAAGCGGGGGGAGCATGGCGGAGTTCTTCGATCCGTCGGTTCATCTCCTGGAGTCTCCGATCCAGGAAATCCTCTCGACTTCGGATCTCGAGGGTCCTCTGGCAGAATGGGGGTAGAGATCTTCCAGGGGTGGAGTCGTGATCTGATTAAGGGCTCTCCACCCTCGGGTTGTCTTCCCAAGAAAGACGGGGCGGCTGGCCCAAGTGGCCCACCCTACCCGGATTCTGGTGTTCCGGTGACACTCTTTCCAGGCACACTGATGCCTGCGGCTGCTGCTGCTGCAGCTGCATGGCCCGCACAGCTTCAGTGAGGCCTCTGACCTACTGTGCCAGCAGATTAAATTGCTCCGCACCGACCGCCATTGTCGGGAGGAGGAGGCTGGAAAATTGGAGGAGAGGCCGGAGCCTGAGATCTGGCCGTGGAGGCCATGGATCGCCGTGTGGATGCCTTGCGGGGAGGCATCGGGCAAAGACCAAGTGGAGGAAGGAGGAGAGGGCACCGAAAAAGATGCCCGGGGCAATCCCGTTGAGCGCTCCTTTAAGAACAAGGGTACTGCGAAGACAGCCCCTTCCTCTAGCGCCAATCCTGTTGGTGCAAAAATCGCCTGTGCCGGAGAAGCTGGAGTCGAGGGAGCCGCGGTCGCCGTCGGGATCTGCAAAAGAAGTCTAAATCGGAGGTGGGGTTGCTCCGGCAAGACCCTCCGATGCTCAAGTCAGTTCTCTGTCTCAACAAGAATGGAGTGCTAGAACGAAAATTTTAGCAGAATTTTGGGATAGAAAAGTAGAGCTTAGAGAATAACATATCTGGGGTCCCCCTTTTATAGGCGGAGGGGGCAACAAACTGATAGCGATGTCTGCAACCGTCTGGCGGTGGGCGCCCAGAGTCAGGAGGAGTTTATCATGAAGAGTAGTGGGGTGGAGTCATGGCTGCCACCATGGCTCGCCACGTGGAATCAGTTGCAGGGAGTGGAGTGATGTCCGTTGTCGTGACTCGCCAGGGGTGGTGAAACCGCACAGGATCCGCCGCAGGAGTGGAGCAGAATCGTGGCCATTATTGTGGCCCGCCAGGGAGCGATGGAGCCGCGTGGGATCCGTCACAGGAAGTGGAGCAGTGCTGTGGTCGTTACCGCGGCCTGCCAGGGGGTGATGGAGCCGCGCGAAATCTGTTGCAGGAGGTGGAGCAGAATCGTGGCCATTATTGTGGCCTGCCAGGGGGTCCAGGCCTGTCGGTCGGAGTTCGACTGGAGTGTCTGGCAGAGAGAGGTGGCTAACCACCCGTCTGAGAGGAGCTCGAAGTCTGGCTCTCGTAGGAGTCCAGACAAAGTCTTCTTTCAGTCGGGGTTGGGGACGAGACCAGGGTCCCGTAGGAGTCCAAGCAAAGTCTGCCTGCAGTTGGAGTTGAGAGTGAAGTCCGGCTCCCGTAGGAGTCCAGACGAAGTTTACCTGCAATTAGAGTCGGGGATGAAGTCCGGCTCCCGTAGGAGTCCGGACGAAGTTTACCTACAGCTGGAATCGTGGGTGGAGTCCAGCTCCCGTAGGAGTCCGGACGAAGTCTGCAGGGGAAGTCATGGGCGGAGTCCGGCTCCCGTAGGAGTCCGGACAAAGTTTGCCTACAATTAAAGTCAGAGGCGAAGTCTGACTCCCGTAGGAGTCCGGACGATGTTTACCTGCAGCTGGAGTCGCGGCGGAGTCCGGCTTCCGTAGGAGCCCGGGCGGAGTCTGCAGGTGAAGTCATGGGCGAGGTCCGGCTCCCGTAGGAGTCCGGACAAAGTCTGCCTGCGATTAAAGTCAGAGGCGAAGTCCGGCTCCCGTAGGAGTTCGGACGAAGTTTACCTACAGCTGGAGTCATGGGCGGAGTCCGGTTCCGTAGGAGCCCGGGCAGAGTCTGCAGGTGATGTCGTGGGCGAGGTCCGGCTCCTGTAGGAGTTCGGACAAAGTCTGCCTGCAATTGAAGTCAGAGGCGAAGTCCGACTCCCGTAGGAGTCCAGACGAAGTTTACCTGCAGCTGGAGTCGTGGACGGAGTCCAGCTCCCATAGGAGCCCGGGCGGAGTCTGCAGGTGAAGTCGTGGGCAGAGTCCGGCTCCCGTAGGAGTCTGGACAAAGTCTGCAGGGGAAGTCGTGGGCGGAGTCCGGCTCCCGTAGGAGTCCGGACAAAGTCTGCCTGCAATTGAAGTCAGAGGTGAAGTCCGGCTCCCGTAGGAGTCTGGACAAAGTTTACCTACAGCTGGAGTCATGGGAGGAGTCTGGCTCCCGTAGAAGTCCGGACGAAGTCTGCAGGGGAAGTCATGGGCGGAGTCCGGCTCCCGTAGAAGTCTGGACAAAGTCTGTAGGGGAAGTCGTGGGCGGAGTCCGGCTCCCGTAGGAGTTCGGACAAAGTCTGCCTGCAATTGAAGTCGGGGGCGAGGTCCGGCTCCTGTAGGAGTCCGGACGCCGCGAAGAATCCGGTCGACGCTGGCGGGGTTCTGTCGGTCGGCAAAACTTGGGAGTGTGGTGGAGGCTCGGCCGCCTGGGAGGTTTGAAGAGACGTTGCCAGAGGTCGAGAGTCAGTTGGATCCCCGGAGGGTCACTCCTGCCACGAACTTCGGCTGGGAGGTATTTTATACCCAACAAAGGTGAGGAATCAAAGAAAAAAGAAAGAAAGTAGATTGAAGAAAGAAATCATTCAAATTTGAGAGCTTCATTGAATATCCAAGAAAAAGAAAGAAAAGAAAGGAATTTAAGCACTTATTTCAGAGGACATTCAAGAGCTATCTTCTACAACTTCTAAAGCATTCTCTCAGTATTCTAAGAAGACTTTTGAAGCTTCAAAAGGGCATCATTCAGCCTCTTCTTTGTGCTTCAAAAAGAGTTTCATTTTAGTTTTTCTTTTATGCTAAATTTGTATTTTTATTTCTTTACAAGTTTCTTTAGAGAAAAAAAACTTAGGATTAAGGTTGGTCCAAGCCCATAATTGGATGTGTGTATGATTATGGTTGGTGAGCCAAGGTTAAAATTAACTAAATTGATAGTGAGTCCGAAAAATTATCGATGTAACGTTGTGGTTGGTGATCCTGAAAAAATCAACTAAATTTATTTATGAGTTTGAAAAAATAAATATGCTGTAGCTCAAGAGATTATAGTAAAATTTTCAAAGAAAGCTTGGTGAGCGGACGTAGAAGTGGGTTACTCTAAACCACTATGAATCTTATGTATTTATATTGTGCTTGCTCTGTTGCCTGAGTTTCTTACTTTATTTATTTTTATTTCTTACATAGCAACTTATATACTTTATTTCTACTGCTATATATTATAATCACCACATAATTACTTAAGTTAGAAGTATATATTTATTTAAAGCTTTAATTTGACTTAAAATTTTGTAAAATATCCAATTCACCTTCCCTCTTGGGTAGCCATATCTGGGCAACATACATCATATACTTTGAAAGTATTCTGAAAATCATACCTCAACATTAAATCAAAAAATTTTGGTACAATATTATTATATAGACGCCTAGCACAAAATCTATGACAAGCATCAAGAAAAAAACTGTTTAACAGCTGCCACCAAACCCTACACACATATTAGACAAATTACTGAGTAGAAGAAAATAAAGCATATATTAGGCAGTATGAGTAGACCATTAATATTAGATGGAAGGAAAACAATGCGAACTCACGTGAAAGCCGACCCTATTAATGAATTGGCAAATAGAGGAAGCTTTAGAAAGTCTTGGCACTAACTTAGCCATACTGGACTAAAAATCAGATAATATGTTCCATAATAGATTTGTTGTTATCTCCTAAAAATCTCAAGAATTTCAAAACTTTGTAACCTCTTAGGAAATCAAAAACTTGATCATACCAACTGAGATAAGGCTTTTAGTTTACTAACCCTAAAACAAGCCGATATACACATCCTAGTTAGTTTCAAACTATCTCAACGAATTGAGCCATATTTAAGAAGTTTCCCCTCTCGACTCCATGGATGATAGATTGAGTAGCAAAAGTTAGCTCTGGACTGATTGATATAGTGGATTATCATTCATTCGGAAGCAACTTGGTTGTATTATTATTATCCTAGCATAGAAATACCATAAGCTATTGAGGTGTAGGTGGCAGCATATACGGAGGAGGTTTCCTTATAGCATAGTGATTGGCCACCATGAGCTTTTATAGTTGTGGTGGTGGGATCAACTAAGGTTGCCCCTCAACCCTTGGTGCAAGCATAGGCAATGCCTAAGTCTTGATATTTTGTAGACCATTATGCATCCTAATAGAATGACCAACTCCTACAACCAAAGCTAGCATCCATGAGACATCATTGATATTTCTTCAATTAACATTATTAGGATCATGCAACAAGTAGCAATGGTAGACTCACTACCAAAAAAAAAAATCCATGGTTGGTAAACACAATTAAAATAAATACACAAATACCAAACATTCATGCAAATAGACAATATCAGCAATAACATAAATCAAATCACTTTAAACGTCAAATAGTACTAGTTTCAAGGTTTGTAAATTTTAATTATCATTGTTCCAATACAAATTTAGAGATGACAAGAAATAATTTACAAGACAGATGGTTAAAATAAAGAAAAAATGCAAAACTAATTAGAAAGAATCATTATAACAATGATCTACATTATGGCTTGATTAAAAATGTGAAAGAATCTTTGTTCATACTCTCATTAGAAGCTTTTATACAATTGTAAAATCCATTATCCATATGCCCACCCAATGTAGAGTTGCTACCTGAGTCATCTTCACATGTCCATTGTAGCATTTCTCCCCTTAAACAAACACATAATTTGACTTATACCACATTTGATGGAGATAGTTTTGGGTGGAAAAGTGAAGGCCAGGAATCACTCCTATGATTTTACCCAAGATTGTCAAATTGCCAAGGCAAGACCAACCTATGAACCCCTTAGGTGCTTAGGTAGCTGCCTACATAGGAAACCTTTGCAAGCTTTTTGTATACATACTTTTAATTATATAGATAAATATGCATATAACACACATTTTTTCTTTCACAATTAAATAGTCCAAATATCAAAATCCACGATATAGTCTCCTGCACTTGAAAAATTTATTGGTTGAACTACGACCACTACATCATCTATAGACTATGCTATTCAATTACCAATAGTCTAAAGAAAAAAGATGAAGAAAAAAGGGCAAAAAACTATGGAATTTGGAATGAAAACCTCTATTTACTCCATTTACTCCAATAAAATCATTCACTATGTTCTCTTCCCCCACTTTGTTTACTCTATTTTCTATTCACTCTGGCTCCCTCTCTCCCTTGTCCCTGGTCAGAAACATCTACATGGAGAGGGGGTTCTATCCGAGCCCTTACTATCAGTGAATAGGATGAAGAGAGGAGTGAGGAGGCCGTCCGGAGCAAAAATATAGCATAAAGAGGGGAAGCCTCCTAAGCCTTTGTTGTTAGCAAAACTTTTCATGTGCCATAATGTTCTTTGTGTAGTTAGCATGCCACTATTCTTCTCCCCAGATCTCCCTATGCAAGCGCTCCATGGTCTCCTTATCCTGGACAGCTTCATTCACCTCTCATGTGCCACACTCTCCCTATCGTTCTTTGTGCAAATCTATATCTTTCTATTCCCATTGGTGAGCCCTTTCAACATTACCTTCCTTTATTTCGATCTTGAGGTCAACCAAGTTTTATTTGAGGTTAATATGTTAGTTTCCTCTTTAAATTGCTTGTGATGGACTGCATTATTGCATGCCTTCCACTATATTACAACATTTTTTGTTGAAATGGACCCTAGTTTATTCTCATGCCCTTTGTTTACAAAATTCCATGAGATACTCTTAGGACTGGTAAAATGGATCCTAGTTTATCCCCATGCCCTAGGCTGATAGTGACTAGTTCACCTATTACTTTATTGAACTAATGTATACTTGTCTTAGGAAGTACTAGGAAGTATAAGGATAATAAAAAAATCAATTTTTGACTACTTTGATTCATGCATTTTTACTTTACAGTGGCAATGGATAATTCAAAATATGGTGATAGAAGTTGTTTGGGCAGTCATGAGAAGGCTATTTGCACTGATAGAGAAGGAGAGATTCTATGTGCTAACTCTTATGGCGAAGAAGCAGACAAACATGAGAATTCTTCTGATGTTCTAAGACATGAGGTGAGTACTAAATTATTAGAGCATATTGTGCATAGTGAGGAAGAGGCCTACAACTTGTATTATGCGTATGGACAACACATAGGTTTTAGTGTGTGAAAGGAAAAACGGTATTACAAGCGGGGACCAAAAGAATTCACATAAAGAACTATTACTACTAATGAGGCCTCAAGGATGATGAGTTTCCCAATGAGTCAAGTTTTAATAGGCCAGATGCAAGAATTGATTGCAAAGCACTGATCTGCTTTACAGTTGATGAGGATGGAAAATGGAAGGTGATGAAGTTGGTTAGTGAACATAATCATGTGTTAGCTAAACCTGAAGAAAGGCATATATTGAGATCTATGCGATCAATTATAGCTGTAAAAGCTAATGTACTAGGCTCAGTGGTGAATGTTGGAGTTCAACTAATGCCTAATGCTATATGGTTGAAGAAAGTAGTGGTGCTGAAAATTTAGGGTTTACCAAGCAGGATTGTTACAACTCCATTGATAAGCAAAAGCTAATGCTAAGTGAGGTTGGAGATTTTTAAAGCTTGGCAAACCATTTCAAGCATAGAGATGCAAAGAATGCATGTTTTATTGGGATGCCCAACTTGATTAACAGAATTAGGCTTGCAATTTTTTTTTGATTGAGAGTTGACTATGAATCTTTTGGTGATGTTATTGTCTTTGATGCTATTTATTGCATGAATAGATATAATCTTATTGAGGCACCATTTGCTGAATTTAATCATCATTGGCAAAATGTGATATTTGGTTGTGCAATCTTGTTAGATGAAACAACGACATTCTTTGTATATCTTCTTCAGTCTTTCTTAAAATCCATAGCCAATTAACTTCCTAAAATATTTTTACTGATCAAGATCATACCATGGTAAATGCAATTTTTACTAAGAGATTTTAATGTTAATAATGTGCAAAGAATCCTTGAAAGGTATATTTTGAAAGTGGATAACAGATGCAAAAAAGAAGTGTATATGCTTCATGAAGAGGGGTCATCACAAAAGAAGTGCACTGAGGTTGAGTTAATATATCGTAGTCAAGCAATGCAATGTGCTTATAACCTTGTCATGAGAAGCCAAGGACATGAGGGAGCAAGAAAAATTCTATGGAATACTCTCAAACTTGAAGATGCAAAACTTGAAACATTCTTTGATAACCGAAACTGAGATGTCCATTCAAAGACAAACAACCTAATGATGATCATCAAGAGAGGAAAATTGTTATTGTTGTTGTTGATGGTGATGATGAAGACCTCATATTAAACCCTCCTTATGTGAGACCTAAAGGAGTATCCACAAAGAGACTTAAAGGACCTTTTGAGAAGCAAAAGAAGTCTTCATCAACAAAGAAGAGTAAGTATCTTTTTTATGTACCATGTTTGAGAAAGTATTGGGACCCTCCTTATAATGATAAAATCATATTTTTTCATGCAAGCAAAGTTAAAGAAGTAGCTAGATGCTCCTGGCAAATGGAAATACAGTCGAAGATGATAGACAAAATGTTCAATGCTCATTATTTGTCCCACCAAGCCATTTTTCATTTGCTGACCAAATTGCATCTTCAAACTTTTAACAAGTTTGTTTCTTAGTAATAAGGAAATCCATCTATTAATTTATCGTAATGCCCAAAAATTAGTTTCACTTATTGATACAAAAGTTATCATATGTCTAAGTGCAGCCTCCAAGTAATCTTTACATACATAATAGTGCATTATCAACAACCTCATAATAGTTTTACTTACAATGTAATAGAAAATTATTTTTGCATGATTAGTAACTAATTATTTTTATATTTTATTAGAGTTCCAATATTCCATTTACGAGCATGCTTCCAGGTGTTGATTTTGCAAATATTCTAAGCCAGGTAGAAAGCCTTCTCAGAACAATTCTTTTTCGTTCGAAACTGTTAAATGACCATACTTTTCACTTTGATTAACTTAATTTATAGGACTTGTCAAGTCATGCATGGAGACATAGTTCTATAATGACCCTGCCTCCTTTTGGAGACTCTGTTTTATCATAGGACAGAAGGGGTTTTGAGCACTAGAGATTTTGATGCACATAAATATTATTATTTATGTTACGGTCATGGGTCAAGAGATCGAATGACTCAGATGGTTGGCTTATGCCTCCGCTCCTGCATATGTGAGGTATTATCCGCTTTGACTCATGACCATCTTTAGGCTTCAATGGGCCTTGATCATTTAGAGCCTCACGGTTTTGCCCTTTAAAAAATGCCTCATGTGGGAGAGAAGGTTCCAGTCTATATAAGACATACTCCCTCTTGACTCATAATCGATGTGGGACTAAAGAAGTCCTCTCTACACCACAACACAGCCCCCCAGTCAAGAGAAAATATGGCCTCTTTACATCACAACACAGTCTCCCAGTCAAGAGAGAGTATGTGTGGACAGGAGACATTCCCACAGACAGCGCCAATATTGTGGTCATGGATCAAGGGGTCGAATGACTCAAATGATTGGCTTATGCCTCCGCTCTTGCATACGTGAAGTATTGGCTGCTTTGACTCATGACCATCTTTAAGCTTCAGTGGGCTTTAGGCTTCAATGGGCCTTAGGCTTCAATGAGCCTTGGTCATTTAGAGCCTCACGATTTTGCCCTTTAAAAGGTACCTTACGTGGGAGAGAAGTTTTCAATCTATATAAGACATACTCCCTCTTGACTCATAACCGATGTGGGACTAAAAAAACTCTCTCTACACCACAACAATCTGTTGCGACCAACTCCCTCATCGCCTGTCGTCGGTGAAGAGCAATTGCAAACATAAGTCCTCACAGACCGGAGTTGTATCTAACAGAGATCCTTCGATGCTTAAATCAGAACAAAAATTGATGAACAGTAAATTTGAATGAGTAGAGTAGCAAGCTCTAGCTCAAAATAGTCTTACCAGTGCTGTTCCCTTATCCTCCTTTTATAGATAATTCTGATGTAACCGTCGAGTATGTAGTCCTACTTTTTATGACACTAAATTATCGAACCGTTATTGCGGAGTTAGTGGGTCATTAATTTCACTAATTACCATGACACGTAGTTGATAATCATTTATGATAGTTATGATGTATTGGACAGATAGACCGACTATATGTCGGTCGGTAGCAGTAAGTTGGTAGAAGATCGAATGACCATCGGCTGGTAACTCTGATATGCCGATGGTCTTTAATCGGAGGTTGATCAAGTCATTTATTGTTGATCGATAATAACCGATTGTCGGTCGGTTGATCGACTATGAATCAGCGTAGTGTGCTTGTGCGGCCGATGTAGAGTCGAAGTCGGGGGTCAGCTGACTTATCCCAATAATTTTTTTTTTTTTTATGAGTATATTCCCATGCATGATACCTTAACTAAAATTTCTTATTTTGTGTACATATTGCATGATGATGACATCTAAGATGCATAGAGAGGGTTAGTAAACAAGGATCATACTCAACAAAATATCACTCCGAAAAGGACCAACTTAAACAGTATCAAGATTGGAATAAATCCTCCCACGATTAGAAAAGAAAATGAGAAAAAATTCTCCAAAATGGAAATTGATGTATGAAATGGGGGATATAATTTCTTGTATTGAGTAGCATCATCTGTCTCTTAATGGAGGCATATATGAGGAAACAAAAGGTTTTGGGAGAAACAGATGTTAAAACATTTGCCAAAAAAAAAAAAGAAAGAAAAAGGAAAATCAAAAAACAATTGTACTCACAGATTTTTATCAAACAACATGCGATATACTTTCAGGAAAATGATGAAAATTAAATAAATGTGCGTGTTTGTGGAGGACTAATAGATGCCCATGAATATGCTAAAAGCAGCATAACATAACTACACCTTTTTAACCTGCAATAAGTGCACTGTTGTTGGTTAATGCGTTTCCATGCAGCATTATGCTTCCCTATAAACCCAACAAGGAGAAACCTAAATTGCTTTACAAGAAATGCAAATGGAACATCCACTAATACAGTAAGTAAAGCAAGGGGGAACTTCTACAAAATGGAACAATCCAGTAATACAGTAAGTAAAGCAAGGGGAGACTCGTACGGGACTGCAAATTCCCACACACTCCCCTCATACATTACACTAGACTTCACAATTTCCCTGTTGTGAATATTTATGATGCTTATGTCCTGCACCCTCTTGGCATGAGCATTCCCCATTCCCATCTCCTAAAGTAGCAGCCGTGAACGGGTCTGCTCATGTCAGACCTATTTTCTAAAAGTTCCAAGGGCTTCAGAAGGTAGTGTCAATATGAGGTGTAGTTGTAAATTGTGAATGATGCGTTGCAACTTTGTTAGTTACTTCTGCACCATTTCCTCTCTGACAAACATGTTGCTTGATGATGTGGGAAGAACTTAGAGCAGCAGAAGCTGAATTTGCTCATATTAGCATTGGTGTCTTATTGTGGTTTTGTACTCATCATGCTTTTGAGATGGTTTTGTACTTGTTAAGAAACAATGAAACTCTTGTCATGTTACCAGATATTAGAAAAATGTACTCAGCTCAGAATTTTGAATTATGTTTCGATTTGTATTTGATCCAAGATATTTTAGGCAATATTCTATCACAATTGATGGATTTCCAGGTTGAGTTAATCTCTATTGCTGATAATTGGATATTCAGGTCTTTGTCACAAGATATTTGCTGATTTTGAGGTCTCTATCACAAGGATTATATATATTCAGTTCTAAGAAGTGAATCTTTAACCATCACGGAAGAACGATGTCTAGATTGATCATTTATAGGTAAGCATCAAACTACAAAATGATGTTCTTCACAAGTATAATATAATTTATTGAGATTTTTTAAGAATTTGAAACTTTTGTTGAAGTCACCTAACCATAATGACACACCTTATTGCAATAATCCAACAAAGATGGGTGAGAACTCATACTAATTTGGGACATTATACCCTCATGAAAAATAAAATAATATAACCATTAACAAATTACCATGGAAAAGAATCTAGTTTTGGTTCCTGTTAACAAATTGTCATTAACAGATCATGATAGTAAATTAACATTAATCAATGCTAGAATTTTCTTTACTAACATCATGTGGCAGTTTTTGGTGCCATTAAAAAAAAAATCATATAGATCAAATAAACAACTAGAAGAAATTGTTTGGGATCCATAAAGATCTAATTTTTTTCGATGGTTGGAAGGGAGAGGTTGAAGTATGGCAAGATCAGGCAGGATGTATAAGCAGGAAAGAGGGCGTAGCAAGTCTCGAGTGGGAGGAGAGAATCTGGAGGGAGACTCGAGAAGATGTGGGTGGCGCACGGGAGTGCAAAGTCATCCCACAAGGAGCTGGAGACCGGTGACTTAGGGAGTGCTGAAGCGGAAGCCAATGGTGCACGAGGAGATGTTCTCTAGTAGTGGTTAAGTGGGGTTTCTCTCTGTCAAGATAACAAATTAATTTCATTCCTCTATCTTTGTTACTTAACAGGAGCACATCCTCTAGAATGGTCTTGAGGAGATGTTCTCTAGCGATACTGGGGGCTCTCTCTTTCTCTCTCTGGATGATGAGAGAGGAGAAAGGAAGAGAACTCTATTCCTTTCTCTTTTGTTGCTTAGAAGAACAAAGAGAACAATTCCACTCGAGCAAGTGAAGGTTTCCATTCGAAATTTCCATAGCACTTCACCTTTTTCCCTCCACCTCTCAGTTTTAGATGTGTCGGATGGTTGGCATAGTTCGCAAATGATGCGGTGGACTTGCTTCAACAAATAATTTTTTCCATACATAGGAAACTGTATCATATGCTGAAGTACAAGAAATGACTAGCGTGAGTGATGGCTGATAAGGTATGAATATCGATCTAATAGTTAATAAGTCGATTGCATGATCGAATATGCATAGTGGAATAAATGGTGGCTATCAAAGTGGCTAGTTATTTTATTTTAGTACAAATATTGGAATTATTCTTAGTAGAAGATTCTTGAAAATCAGTCCAATACATCTTTATCATTTTTATCTTAGTCTTATGCTATATTTTATCTTAGGCAAAGGCAAAACTTAGCTTTCTACTATATCGCAGTGCTACACCCTCATCGTAACGTAGTATACATCCTTCTGCCATAGCCCCGCACTACATTTTATTATCTACCTTTGAACGATAGTGGAATGGTGATAAAAATCCTTAAAGATAGAGACACCTAAATCCATGCTGCTCTCTATCATTCCTTTGATCTCCATCATCACCTATTTAGCTGATCAAGTGCTAATGGCACACTTGTACATATCAACATTCAGCAGTTTGGACCTCGAGTCTCCTAATACTGGCTCAAATGGGAGGGAAAAATGCCAACTCACATGAAGGCTGATCCTGTTACCAAATTGGCAAATGGATGAAGCATTAGGAAGTCATTGGCCCTAGCTCAGCCACACTAGATTGAAAATTGGCTAATATGCTCAATGGTAGATGGGTTGTTGTCTCCCAAAAATCTCAAGATTCTGGAACTTTGCAATCTCTTGAGAACTCATAAACTTGATCATATCAATCAGGGAAAGATTTTCGGTATACTGATCTTAAAATGGGTTGATATACACATTCTGGATGGTTTCAAACCGTCTCGGCCAACTTAGCCACATTTGGAAAGTTCCCCTTTTCAACTCCATGAATGACTAGTTGAGGAGGAAAAGTAAGTCCTGAACTAGTTGATATAGTGGATTATTGTACATTTGGAAGGCAGCTTGGTTGCACTGTTGTTATCCCCAAGCATTGAATTTTGGTGTCACAGGCTGCTGAGATGTTAGCGACGGCACATATTATGGAGGTTTCCTTATAGTAATTAGCTGCCATGAGCTTTTATGGTGGTGGTGACGGTGGTGGGATCCACTGAGGTTTCCCTCAGCCCTTGGTGCAAGCATGGACTGTGCCTAAGGGTAGACATTTTGCAGACCTTCACTTGTTCCAACGAAATGGCCAACTCCTACAACAGAAACTAGCATTAGTGAGAGATCACCAACATTTCTCCAGATAGCATTATGAGAATCAAGGTGGCTAAGACCCACTCTAGGCTCAGGCAATGGCCATGCAAAAATAATAGCACTGTTGGCCATGGGTTCAGCTTGGCCATTGAAGCAACTACCTTCGAAGTAGTGCCCTTATCACCTCAATCTTGGGAGCCCAAGGTTTTGCCATACTAAAATTCAGCCTTATCTTTATCATAAGCTAAAGGTTTCTGAAATTCAAGCCTCTCCAAAACCTTGGCACTTCCATATTGCAATGATTGATGGGCCAAAACATGATTAGCCATGTCATGGCACCGCATATCTTGAGTGAACAACGATGCTAGATACTGACAGGCAAGTGTTGGAACAAGTCGTTTGTCCTGTTTCACCACTGAAATATAGAGAGGTTTTGTACTGCTCCATGAATAGTGTTAACACCATAATTGTCCAATTGGTAACAGCCTCCAGAAGGTCACGTTGGCTCTCATCTACATAGAATTTGATATGTTCAACCATATCATAGAGAGAATTGGCCTAAGAATGAGTCATGTCTGTCCGAAGAGAATGACTTTCTTGGACCAGTTCCCTCGAAGGATAGGGCCTGCCCGATCACTAAGATCTTCAACCCTCTATGAGGCTGGAGGTGGTATTCCGAATGGCCCTGCTTGAGAGTACTAGACTTCTCGGCATGGCATGGTGGATTGCCTAGTTGCCTGATTGTCGGAGAATTAATCATCTTCACCCTAAGAGCAGTTCCATTAAGCCAAATGTCTGCCTCTAGTACCTCGACCACCGGCAACCAGCAAGGCAAAGATGGCCTAGTTACCAAATTTATACATGGCCAGATTGCCCAAGAACACACAAATCAAATCTACATACGGCTAGATTAGCTGACGAAAAACACCCACCCCAGACAAGGCCAGCCGACGCTCAATAAGCTAGGCACTTTTTTCTAGGTCCTCCATAAAACGCTTTGCAGGGAGAAAGGTCTAGACTTTCGTATTACTCTTGATTATGGAGGTTCCTGTTTTTAATTCATTAAAATTAAGAGCTTCGAAAAGTAAATCTAAAGTGAGTGTTGTCATAATGCAAACCCAGTCGTATCACAACTCACACGATGACATGTCACATCCAAATCTTGTTTAAAACATTCAAAACATCTGATTATAACATCAGAATCTAATTGACTAATTCAACTACATGCACACAACTGGTATTAGAAAACTAATTTCAAACATCAAGAGGGTTGTTCCCTTCTTTGACACACAATAATGACGAATGGTTCCTAACCTATTTCAAAAGGAAGTTTGTTCTGATGATGATGCCGCAAACGCCCAATTAATACACACATATCATGCAACAAGTGTACTCGCTGTAGTAGACTCGCTGCAAAAAACCAAAAAAAAAAAAAAAAGAGAATATAATTACAGTTGACACACAACTACCAAAGGTTAGAATGCAAACAGACAACAGCAGCAACATAAATCAAATCATTTTAAACGTTAAATAGTACTGGTTTCCGCATCAGTAAATTTTTAGTTATCATTGTTCCCATGCAAAAATAGAAATAACAAGAAATAGTTTACCAGACAGATGATTACAATGACAAAAAAAATGCAAAACTAATTAGAAAGAATCATTATTTCAACGATATTTAGGACCCGATTTAAAAGATGTGAAAGAATCTTTGGTCATACTCACATTAGAAGCTCTTCTACAGCTGTAAAATCCATTATCCATATGCCCACCCAATATGGAGCTGCTACCCGAGTCATCTTCACATGTCCATTGCAGCATTTCCCCTCTCAAACAAAAACATTTCCCCTCTCCATACTTGATGGAGATTGTTTTGGAAGGGAAAGTGAAGGCAAGGAATCACTCCTATGATTTCACTCAAGATTGTCAAATTGCGCAGGCGAGGCCAGGCTATGAAACCCTTATATAGCCTAGGTGGTTAGAAAGCTGCCTGCATAGAAAAACTCTGCAAGCTTTTGTTATGCATGCTTTTTAATCATGTACATAAATATGCATATACCACATATATGTGTCAGTGTACTCTTTTTTATAAGATATGGGATCATGAACCTATTTCTTTCACACTTGAATAGTCCAAAGATCAAAATCCACAAGGAAAGAAGTAACAACACTGCTGCTACCGCATCTAGCAAGTTATAGAAATAGCTAAACAGCCAACATGCAGGAGGAGGAACAAACAAACTAGAAGCTAGCAAATGCACCCAAAAAAAAAAAAAGGAAAGAAAGAGAAAAAAAGAGAGAGGAAAACTAGAAGCTATCAAGCAACCTAACTGTAGAAAATTAAGAAAAAACGAGTGAAATCATGGCAGATGAAGAAGACTTGCAGCTACATCTGCCACTCAACACTGTTGACAGAGCTGTTGCTCGACATTAATCAGCCTATTGGTTACCCCTAGGTCGGTGGTAGCCTTGCATACCATTCAAATTGTTATGCAAAAAAATAAAAAATAATAATAATTAAAAAAAAAAAAAGAAATCCTTGAAGAGATAGGTTTCAAGTGGCTTTGGCCTAGGCATCTTGGCGAAGTTAACCACCCAGACAGCTGCTTTTAACAACACTAATTTCAGTACATAACATTAGAGTCACCCTAACTTTTGCTTTTATTGGTTGAATTGGACGAAGGAATAGCACATCTTTCACACACAAAAGATGGGAATGAGGCCATGTTAAAACAGGTAAAGATATGCTTCATAACCTAGAGACTTCATAACACACCAAGATCTTATTCATGACACTTTGGCTATGCACATATGAGACAAACACACACAGAGAGAGATACAATTTTGAGGCTGACATTTTGGATCAATGCTGCTTTTACCATATATTTGCTGATGAAGTAACAAAACATATAAGGTTCTTACACATTTTTTCATACTACAAGCAGCACTTATCATGAAAAGGTTTCATTAAACAACATTACATATTCATGAGAATCCCATCAAGTAAACTAAAATGGGGAATCAAATAGGAGGAATGCCTTCATGAACTTTACAAGCAAACTGAAGGAATACCCCTATATACATGGATGCAAAAACATATTTCATACTCCAGATGACAATAAACATGAATTAGTTAAAGATCAAATCTGGAGTCCTTTTGCTTCACCATGGAGACTTGTGTAGAGAATTTTATGCAGCATGAAGTTTTGTATAATGATCGCAGGCAAGCTTTATAGTTATAGTTTTGGGCAAAGGCTAGCAAAAGCATAGAATGGCTAACCAAGCTGAATGAAAAGTGCAGAGTGCAACAATAACAATTAGAACGACACACAAAATGCACTCAACCAAGATAGCCTACATATCTGCACACTAGGACAATGATGCATGGCATCTATGAAGATGTTTCGTGATGATTTTTTAATCCTTGAGGCCTGTTTGTATTATTTTTAGTTTTTGTGTCTTTGTTTCACTACGAATTACTGAAATACTGCAATGTAGATTGATGCTGACTTTATTTTCATTTTTGTTGAAAGCAAAAAACCTTTGTAACAAAAGCTCTAGATTGTACAAACAACTTAAAAACAAAAGTGCAGTTTTCTTCTTTGGTATTTAAAATTAAAAAAAAATGTCAAGGATCTTTAATTATTTTATTTTTCCTCTGATATTTCAGTTTGAGAGTCTCCTCACTGGATAATACATCATGATAGGGATCAGAAGTTACTTCACATAATTGGAGAGTTAGATGGGAGCAATCAGATGGCAAAACCATGACATCTTGAATCACAGGATCACTACAGAGGCCAGATAAACAAAAAGGAAGGCAAGGAAACAGTGCTTCTCTTATTCTTGCACCTTGTCTCTGTATCATTTCTCGACCAGCTTTCTCTTGAGGATATTTACAGTAGTTGCGCACTCAAGAGTTCATTAGAAGGAAACTCATGCCCATAAATAAGATTGGAAGGAAAGAGCACATCTCTTCCTCTCCAGCCCTCCAGCAACTCTCATCTGTTCTCCCTCTCTCTTTAAATTAGACTATCCTCTGGTATGTGTAGTGCTCCTTGTTAGCTGAAACATTAACATATCTTCTGCAATTCTGATTCATTATCCATACATGAGGTTTGCTTGGTTCTTTAGTTTATGAATCTTATGCTGAACTATACTCAAGTATCATTTTTAATCATCATTATATTCACTGTACATCCTTTGTACTCGTCCTAAAATCAGATTTATTAGGTTGATGAAATCTCCCATTAGCAGCTTAGTCAGATTTAGAACCCTCCTCTATATAATGTAAGGCCACCAAAACCCTAGAATATTTCAACAACTTCCCACCCACATTTTTGCATGTGCGAAATATTTTTCTCTTTTTTTCTGGGAATTAAACTAGAGACTTTCTTAAAATTTATATAAAATTGTTAAAATGGTCTATGAATCCTAGTCGAACCATGGATTACATAGTTACATGATGGAGATGACATAAGAAGCAAAGTGACAAAATCTGAAAGAAATCTGATTGCCTACTTTGCAGCAAATAGTTACAAAATCTCTTCATTTGACTTATAGTGCATCTGGTTAAGAATGCAACAGGAATGTGCTTGAGCATGAGGAAACCATGGATCAATACGGCCTGTTGAATATAAAATCTACCAGCCTTGCCTCGTACTTTTCGCAACCTTAATGTTATTTAGCCCAGCTCACAGCATGTTATTGATGAAAACCATTGGTGATTGATTGGAAAGTCAGCCTGGACTGTTCCACAAATGAAAAAGATGATTTACTATTTGAACCTGATGGTTTGACACAGTGCATGATGACAAGTGCAACTGGGGTTAGTGAAGAGTATACACTAGATTTCCAGAAAAATCTGGGAAGTGCAGAGGCTTCAATTACAATACCATATTTGATGAGAACTAAATCAGTTTAAGAGATAGCAGATGCCTATCTTGCTTTCAAGTGATGATGGTGATAACATTTAAAGCTACAAAGGACATATACTGTTTTGCAATGTTTTACTTGATGTTTTATGCATTGGAATCTGGAAAAGCTAATGCTTAGAACGACAAGGAATGACTGTTGATGTTTTAGTCAATTGAACTATTATTGATTGCATTGATTTTATGAGCAGAATGATTGTTAGAATACTTGATGTTTAACAGTTATAGTTTGACTATCTAATTTTTTGATTTTTTATGTTTTAAGGTTAGATGTAATTATTAAAACATATTATTAACTTATAGACTATCCATTAATTACTTCTAGAAGTGCATGTTTGCCTTCCTCAGTGAAGCATCTTCTCTACTGTTGCCTGCTATAGGCAAAGTGAGAAGTTCCTAGTTGAGGACACAATTTGACTTAACTAAGCAGAGCCCTGTGCTTTACTCCCAGGACTACTCCTATTTGCTGCCCTAACATGCCAAATTTTGGACATAGACTTTCCATCTTTTTTATTCTCATCAACTTTCTCCTCAAACCAGGATGGAGCTTACAACACGCCCATCACACAAACCCCCTTTTCTGTCACCATGAGAGATAGGGATGGCAAAATTAACCCGACCCGATGGGTATACACCCTACCCGAACCCGATCAAACCCGAAAAATAGGGTTTGACTGGGTTTGGGTTCGGGTTTGGGTAAAACCCGAAAACTATAGTCCGGGTATGGGTAGGGTATGGGTAGTGCTATTTTCTACCCGAACCCGACCCGAACCTATGGATATGGATAATATCCGAACCCATATCCGAATATATATATATATATATATATATATATATATATATATATATATATACATATCCGAATATATATATACATATACATATACATATATACATATCCGAATATATATACATATACATATACATATACATATATATATATATATATATATACACACACACACATATATACACACACACACATATACACACACATATATATGATCTCTCTCTCTTTCTCTCTCTCTCTCTATATATATATATAATTATATATATGTATGTATGTATATGTATGCATGCATATATGTATGCATGTATGTATGTGTGTGTGTGTTAGAAGTGTGTATGTGCGTATGTATGTATGTATATATATATAATTGGTAATTCTATTTTTGATTGATAATATGCATAAAATTATTTTACTTTTTTTTTTGGTATAGAATGGATGGGTATGGGTTGGGTATGGGGCGGGTATGGATTGGGTATTGGGAAATGGGTTACCCACGGGTATCCCCGAACCCATTGGGTATGGGGATGGGTATCTCTTTTCTTACCCGATTGGGTATCGGGTAGGGTTTGGGTATAGGGTATTAAGTTCGGGTTTGGGGATGGGTAGTATACTACCCGACCCAAACCCTACCCATTGCCATCCCTAATGAGAGAGCAAGCACTACACAACATGAGACATGAGGCCAAACAAGAACATTTGGTGGCTGTTTTCAGTTCAGGTCTGTGTAGATCTAAGCCTACTCACTGAATTCAGTAAACCACTGAATAATAACTAATCTGAACTTAGATAAAAGTCCAGCATGAAATTTTTTGATCAACAGCAGACAAGAGGAGAGGATATTACATAGGAGAGAGTTGAAGAGGAAAGATTGATAACAGCACAAGAATGAGGAGAAAGGAAGAAAGAGAAGCCTGTTGCCTTCTTTTTCTTATGAATAATTTCACATACATGTCCAGTAAAAGAATCCCCAAACAGCTAGCCACAAGCACCTTTCAATAGGTTTTGAGCCAATATTGCAAACCCTACTAGGGCTAGGAATTAAGGAAATGACTTAAGACTAGTACCTTAAGATGACAAGAAATTAAACTAGCTAGCCTCCTATCCCATTAAAGGCCCCATCATCGGAAACATTAGACAATTTCTCTCTGTTATAAGAGGTCCAGACCAGCCAACAAATAACCACCTCATTTAAGTTCAAGTAGGACACTGGAAAAAGGAAAAACAATATTATTTATTGGGTGCCACAATTGTTTATTTAGCACACATTACATCTTAAAAGAGGGTTGACAAAAGGGGACTGGAAGAGCAAACAAGGGCCAAACACTAGAACAAAATGTGACAAAAGCAATCCTATAATTACTAAAATCTCATATCTACCAAAAAAAAAAACCTAAAATATCACATTTACCATAGAGGCATCAACACAGCATTGTTGCCAAATTCCTAAAGATCTTGATCTTTTAAACATAAGTTAAAATCAGAATACAGAGAAGATCAGTTTTTGATGGTGGGGGAGATAAAGAGAGATATTGTAGCCAAGTTATTCAAAATAAGAATAATGCTTGCTGCTAGATCTTTCCTCTCCTCCCAAAATGGGGAAAATGATACAGAAAAATTTATGCCATGCAACCCAAAAAAGATATGCTTTAATTTGTTTAGTAAAGTGTCTCTAGGTTTCACATTTTATATTGTTGGCATCTATCAATAGAATGAAGAGAAAAGAATGGCTTTCACAAATATTCAGATTGTGCAAGTTACAGAAAATTGTGAGGTAGAATGCATGAGATAAATATCAACAGGCCGTAGGAACTAACAAAAAGCCAATATATATTAAGTATGGGCCAAATTGCATTACATGATATGCCCTAAGCCAAATTGCAATTATTTATAGCAAAGCTATGATAATCATGAAAAGCAGATCAAGAAAAAAAAACATAGCCATTCTTATCAATGATTCAATATGATCTCACCTATATATATTCTACCTTAAGAAAGGATCCTAGCCTATCTAAACATTTTTTTTTTTAATAAGATATCTAATTGCAAATCATGGTCATTAAGATATCATTACTTAATATAAGTAAAAAGAAATTAAACAGAGAATTCTGATATTTTTTCTAAGCAAATAAAGCTATGTTTTTTTTTTTTAAATTTAAGCCTTGAGAAAGAAATTTCATGAGTTACAACTCCATCATAAGACAACCCTATAAAAATAAGTCCAAAATACATAAAATCATTTAATATTTGAATTAGGCCAGAGCAGTTTTAAGATTCTGGTGTGGTGCGGCACCCTCAATAGAAAATTTCAGACACAACAAACAGAGTATTGCCCACGCTACCATACCTTCTTCCCTTCAAGCACTTTAACCCTTTTGACTACTCTCTTAAGCAAACAGATTTTTCTGAGAAATTATCAATCAGCAAAATACATGAGCATTCTCCATAACTAGATAAAACGGTTCCTTACATATCAGTAACAAAATTAAAATTACTAAAAAGCTACATTACATTTTACATGGCCTCAAACAACAAGAATACAATCATATTGTTTCTCATAACGACAAAGCTGCATTATTTGCTAACCAATGCCTGAATAAACAAATACCAACTCAAGCATTCATTTATGAAATAACAAAAATAAGAGACCGTTCCAGGAAAAAAAAATGCCACAAAAGATTCAGAATTTAACACATGTTGGTTATAAGAAACCACTTCTTTCTCAACCAAACAAAACACAGATGCATGCTTCAGCAATTACTAGCATAGCTCTCCTATCACCAGAAAACACCGCAAACCAAACTGAGAACACGAATGACAAGGAACATAATAAAGCAAAGGCTACTTACTACTTCCAGACGGGCGGGAGCTTCTTGGTCCTCTTATAGTAGCGGGCAAGGCGGTGGATCCTGCTCTCTACCAGGATCAACCTGAACTTGGAATCCTTGTCTTTCCGGTTCCTCTCAAGGTGCTTCCTGATTGCCACCGCCTTCTTGATGAGGTGGTACAGATCTTCCGGAATCTCCGGCGCAAGCCCTAGCCATAGAACAAAGCCCACATCAAATTGACATAATCCAATAAAAATATGAAAAAAATGAAAAAAAAAAATGATACCGTGAGCCTTGAGAATCCTGAGGATCTTGCTCCCATTGACGCTCTTAACCTGCGCGATACCGTGGGAATCGCGGAGAATGACACCAATCTGAGACGGCGTCAACCCCTTCTTCGCAAATTTGCAGATGTTCTCCTCCACCTAGAAAAGACGACCAAAATTGGCATCAAAATAAACAAAAGAACGATCGAGATCGGGGAAAGAGAAGAGAATCGATAGATGACTCACGTCCTGAGCGGAGATCTTGAGCCAACTCGGGGGAGTCCTCTTGTAGGGCAGCGCCGAAGAGGAGATACCTTTCCTGCGTGTTAGAAATGGAGAGACGATCAGACAGAGCCATGGAGACAGAGATATCGAAGGAATATGCGGAGAAAGGAGAGATATGTGGGGAGCGGAAAGAAGGGTACCCGCGGCTGTGCATACGGCCCATGGCTGCAGTTGCGGTGGCGGATGGCGGAAGCGACGGCGGCGAGAGGCGGTGCGAGGCTTCTGCTCTCTGTCACGGTGGTCTCGAGCGCAGGGAAACCCCAGCGAGAAGAGGAGAAGCTAGGGTTTTGTGGTGCACACAACCCTTACGGATGGTAGATTTACCTAAAAAACTATAATTTTTTAGGTAAATATTTTTCAGATAATATTTAAATAAAAAAATAATTTATTTATATTTTTATATATTAAAAAATAATTTAAAAATCTGTTATCTATGTCTTTTTTTTAATTATTATTTTTCTGTATAAATTTATATATTTATTATTTTAAAATAATATTTTTATAAATTAAAATTTTAATATAATATAAAAGATATCACAGATGATGTGAAATATTTTACATAAAAATATAAATATTTAAAAAATTTAAAAAAATATAATATTTAAAAAATATTTTATTTTATTTAATTATTTTATTTTATTTATTTTATATATATATTAAACTTATGCTATTTTGAGACATAAAAAGATAGATTAAATTTATTGGAACTCATTGAGATAAAAATTTATAATGAATGCAAAACTTAAAAATAGATCACCACTATCCAACTTCAGGTATTTTTATCAAACATATGCTTAACACACATCATTTACTAACCATAAATTTTAAAACATCATGTATATCATAACTGATATCATAATAAAATTTATATTACTATATATTTTTTTTTAATAAATGAGATCAAGTAAGAACCAAAAAATTATTTGATTAATATTTCATTTTTTTGCGTAGAGATATTTTGAAACAAAAAAAAAAAAAAGCACCATATATATACCCACCCTAATAAATAAGAAATACAACAGTCCATGCTCTTCTCTTGGTCTTCGGATTTTATCATTTCCTACCCCTCTATAAAATCCTCCTTTCTCTTTAATCCCCTCCATAGCTCAAAAATTCACATCACCACCGCACACGCTACCATCATCGAAGAAGCGCACTACCTCATCTTTTTGCCTCACACAGAATCGCCTACACACCCCACCCTTCCATACGCACCCGAAGGTTCGTTCCTTGCCCTCCCCTCCCTTCTCTTCTCCGATCGGCGGCGGCAGAGGAGCCATGGCGACGGCAGTGATGGTGGCAGCCCTGTGAAAGCCCCAGGAGGAGGGGCTCCACAAGATCTATGGCCTCTTGGAGTAGCAAATCTTCCTTAACTCCGATCAGCCTCGGATTTGGTAGCAGCTGTAGCACTACAGTCAATTTTTCGATTTCAATAACTATCTTGTCTTCATCCTTGCCCATGCCGAGGTCTCCTTCTTGGCTTCTTCTCCCTCTTCTTCTTGGTCTTCTCTCTTTCCACTATCTTGGCCCCGTCCTCGTCTACCATGACGGCCTTCTCCTCCATTGGTGGCGGCGAAGAAGCCGTCTCCTCAACCACTGCTGTCTTTGGGGATTCCTTCGATTCTGCTGGCTTCAAGGGCTCCTCCTCTACTTCTACTGCTTTTGGAGGCTCCTCCGACTCTGCCTCGGTCAGAGCAAGGGCAGATGGCTCCTCAGCCTTGGCTCCTCCTCCTTCTAGGCGGCAGTGGTGGTGGGAGGTGGAGGTGGCGGGGGAAGGGAGGCTTTGAATGGAAGGCTTGAAACGAATAAAGAGAAAACACATGGCTCTCTCTCCTCCCCCTCCCCTTGTGCCCCCATAAAACGCCACACGTTAAATAGAGGAGGAAGCGAGAGAGGGAGAAGGGACTCATCCTCTTGCTTTGTCCAGACGACACTCCATCGTGATGCGCGATGGCCCCAAATCCTTCCTTTCGATCCTCTTCCATGGGTGCTCTATCAACGACGTGCAACGGCCGCCGCGATGACGCATGATGGCCAGCACATCAAGCTCAGCTGGCACTCTGACGATAGCCCCAGCTCCTTTTTCATGCACTCCGACGGCAATGCGTGACGGTCTCCGCTCCTTTTCTGTGAGCATTTTTTTTTTATACAGTAACATGGCCAAATGAGGCCCTATATTGCTACCATATGACAGACGGAGGCTTCTCTGTTGAGAGGCCTTCATTTATATATATATATTAGATTATATAAATATTATTACATATTATATTATATTATATTATATTATTAATATATTATAAAAATATCATATAATATACTATACTATATTATATTATATTAATATATATTAATATATAAAAATATATTATATTTTTATAGTATTACAATATATTATATAATTATTATATTTTATTATTATATATTATATCATTATAATATATTATCATATATTATCATAATATATTATATTATTATAGTATAAAATATTAATATCTTATATTATTTTATTATTATATATTATTATAATATAATATATGTTGGTGCAAAAATCTGCTTGCGCCGGAGAAGCTGGAGTCGGGAAAGTCGCGGTCGCCGCCGGGACCTGCAAAGGAAGTCTAAACTGGAGGTGGGGTTGCTCCGGCAAGACCCTCCGATGCTCAAGTCAGTTCTCTGCCTCAACAAGAATGGAGTGCTCGAACGGAGAATTTAGCAGAGTTTTGAAATAAGAAATGAGCTTATCGAATAACGTATCTGGGTCCCCCTTTTATAGGCGGAGGAAGCAACGGATTGATGGCGACGTTTGTAACCGTCTGGCAGTGGACTACCCAGGGTCAGGCGGAGTTTGCTGCGAAGTGTAGTGGAACGGACCCGTGGCTATCGCTGGGGCGTGCCACGTGGAGTCTGCCGCGTGAAGTGGGGCGGCGTTTGTCGTCGTGACTTGCCAGTGGATGGAAGAATCGCGCAGTATCCGTTGCAGGAGGTGGAGCAGGATCGTGGCCGTTTATCGTGGCTGGTCAGGTAGTAATGGAGCCGTGTGGGATCCGTCATAGGGAGTGGAGCAGTGCTGCGATCGTTACTGCGGCCTGTCAGGGAGTGGTGGAGCTGCGCGGAATCCACCGCAGGAAATGTAGCAGAATCGTGGCCGTGATTGTGGCCTAGGAGTGCTGATCTGTCGGCTGAAGTTCGGCAGTGGTCGGAGTCCTGCCACCGTAGAGGTCCGGACGAAGACTGTCTGCAGCCGTTGGAATCGAGGACGGAGCCCGGCTCCCACAGGAGTCCGGGCGAAGTCTTCCTGCAATCAAGGTTAAAGGCGAAGTCCGGCTCCCGTCGGAGTCCGGACAAGGCTTACCAGCAGTTAACGTTGAGGACGGAGCCCGGCTCCCGTGGGAGTCCGGGCGGAGTCTGCTCGCTGCTGAAGTTATCGCGGAGTCCGGCTCCCGTAGGAGTCCGTCCGGCTCCCGTAGGAGTCCGGACGCAGTCTGTCTTGCAGCCGTTGGAGTCGAGGACGAAGCTCGGCTCCCGTAGGAGTCCGGGCAAAATTTTCCTGCAGTCAAGGTTAAAGGCGAAGTCCGGCTCCCGTACGAGTCCGGACGGGGCTTACCAGCAATTGACGCTGAGGACGGAGCCCGGCTCCCGTAGGAGTCCGGGCGGAGCTGTCCTGTAGTCGATGTCGGCGGCGGAGCCCGGCTCCCGTAGGAGTCCGGGCGGAGTCTGCTTGCGGCTGAAGTTGTTGGCATCGAGGATGAAGCCCGGCTCCCATAAGAGTCCGGGCGGAGTCTCCCTGTAATTAAAGTCAGAGGGGAGGTCCGGCTCCCGTAGGAGTCCGGACGAGGCCTACCAGCGGTTGATGCTGAGGATGGAGCCCGGCTCCCGTAGGAGTCCGGGCGGAGCTGTCCTGTAGTCGATGTCGGCGGCGGAGCCCGGCTCCCGTAGGAGTCCGGGCGGAGTCTGCTTGCGGCTGAAGTTGTTGGCGTCGAGGATGAAGCCCGGCTCCCATAAGAGTCCGGGCGAAGTTTTCCTGCAATTAAAGTCAGAGGGGAGGTCCGGCTCCCGTAGGAGTCCGGACGAGGCCTACCGGCGGTTGATGCTGAGGACGGAGCCCGACTCCCGTAGGAGTCCGGGCGGAGCTGTCCTGTAGTCGATGTCGGCGGCGGAGTCCGGCTCCCGTAGGAGTCCGGGCGGAGTCTGCTTGCGGCTGAAGTTGTTGGCGTCGAGGATGAAGCCCGGCTCCCATAAGAGTCCGGGCGAAGTCTCCCTGCAATTAAAGTCAGAAGGGAGGTCCGGCTCCCGTAGGAGTCCGGACGAGGCCTACCAGCGGTTGATGCTGAGGACGGAGCCCGGCTCCGTAGGAGTCCGGGCGGAGCTATCCTGTAGTCGATATCGACGACGAAGCCCGGCTCCCGTAGGAGTCCGGACGAAGTCTGCTCGTAGCTGTTGGAGTTGTCGGTGACGGAGCCCGGCTCCCATAGGAGTCCGAGCGGAGTTGTCATGTAGTCGATTCCACTGAGGACTACGGCTGTGGGTATTTTATACCCCACACCAGTCCCCCTACTTCCGAGTTTGAATTTCAAACGAAAGAAGTACAGAGAGAGAGATGGGCACAGCCGAAACCGTCCCTTCGAATCCTGCGCACTGCCGCCTCCAGATATTTTGGCATTAAATGTGCGCGTGCCGGAGTCTTTTCGAATTGGAGCAGTACGAGGGGACACTTCGAAATTCTCGCAGGTACACTGGCCTAGGTACGGTGCAATTATGATCCTACCAACCGTCAGCCGCTTTTAGCCGTCTGTCAGGGGAGTGGGACACGTGTCGGATGCGGACTGGCCTGGGGGATTCGCGATCATTATGGCGCCGGATCCCAGGGTCTATTTAAACCCATCCTCCCACCTTTAGGCGTCCTACTCCGTTCCTGAGTTCTCACTAGTGTCTGTCTTCTCTTCGAGAGCCCTGCTTCAGTGAGCGTCTTCTCGAGCCGTAGGCGCCTCCCATTTTTCGTCCCTCAGGTCCCTCAGAGTAATATAGGTTAGTGCCAACCTTCCTCTCACCGCCTAGGGGCTTCTTTTCTCGTCATTACTTTTGTGCATCCCTCCGAGTTAGTCTTCGGCCTCTCGTTCCCCTTTCGATCCATCTTTTTAGGGTCCTTTAGATCCCCCCTTCGAAACTACTCAAAATATCCTCTGGCTCTTCTGCTCCCAGCAGTTCCGAGAGTTCTTCTGCTTCAAACCCCCAGGTCCCTGTCTCTGTGGACGAACCCACGTCTGGGGCTGGGCTTCGCCCGGTTTTCGCACCGGGCGTTATTCCATGTTCCGGAGGAACTCATTCTGATAAGGGTTCAGTATGGAGTTCCTTCGGAGTACGACCTGGAGCTATTAGGCCCCTCTGACCGGGCCAGCACTCCCCCTCCCGGTTGCTTTTGTTTGTACCAGGAAGCATTCCGTGCCGGACTCCGGCTTCCGCTTTCTTCCTTTGTCGCTGCCCTCTTCCGCTTCTTGGACATCTCCCTCGCTTCCGTGGCCCCGAATTCCTTTAGGTTCTTGATAGGGTTTCTCTCCCTCTGCCACGTAGTCGAGGTTCAGCCGTCTCTCTCCTTGTTTAGGCATTTTTATACCTTCAAACGTCATTCTTCGGCGAAAGACGGGTGGTACTTCTCCCCCCAGTTCGGTAAGAAGGGGTTGCTGAAAGGCGCCCCTTCTTCGATCCACAATTGGAAGGAAAAATACCTCTTCATCCACTGTCCGACCCTGGAACTGGGCCTGCCCCCTTGGGGCTCTTTGAGGGATTCTGTCCGCCGGGCTTCCAGCCTGGGGGAGGACGACCTTCAGGCCGCCCAGAAGCTTCTAACTTATCCCGCTCCTTCCCTTCCTAATCTTCTGAGGGAGCAGCTTCTTTTCAACATCGGCCTGAGCCCCCAGGATCCAGCGAGTATTCATCTTATCTTTTCTTTTCTTGCCTTTCTCCTCTTCTTCTCTTTACCTCTTTTTCCTTCCCCTTCTCTTCTTTTTCTTTCTTTTTTTTCTTTTTTTTTTTTTTTTTGACTCTTGATTGATCGGTGTTGCTTCTTTTTCTCCTTTTTCTTCTTTCTTTTTTTTTTTTTTTTTTTTTTAGGAATGGACGCCGAAGCAGCGCGGATGCTCGCCAGGGGCATGAGAGCTCAGAAGAGAAAGGGTGCGGCGGCCTCCGGATCGATGAAAAGGGCCAGGGCGGAGGAGACGAGCTTGGCTGCGCCCGTCCAGGTGGCCCCGACCATCGACATTCCCTCAGATGCCGAGCCAGCGGCTCCCCGGGCCTCCTCGAGGAGCCTGCCGACTGGGGCCCCCGCTCCGGGGGTTCGCTCCACGGAGGCGCCCGCCGGGGGAGGAGGAGAAAATCGGTGGCTCGCAGGGCGAGTAGCCACCGAGCTACTGTAGATGAGTCCGTCTGCTCCGAGGAGGGATCGGAGAATTTCTTCAACGATAGGGACTTGATCAGGCGGTTGATCGACGGCTGCATCCTGTCCGACGTCGTGGAGAGGATCGACCGCGCCGATCCTGAGCAGCGGGCTTGGGACTCTTTGGGGTCCTTCCTCGAGGTAAACGGATCTTTATTTACACGGTCACTCGGCCTTTGTCGTAATTCTCTATCCATCCTTGCAGATTGGGCACCAGCTCTTCGCCTATATCGAGGCGGTGAGCCGCATGAGGAGGGACATCCTCCAGGCGGAGGAACGCTGCCAAGCCGAGGTTGCCCGCCTCCAAACGAAGTCGGCTGAAGTAGCCGCCCTCCAGGAGGCCCTGGAAAGAGAGAAGCAAGCCCGGGAGGAGGAGAGGCAGATCTTGGAGGAGTCGGCGAGGAAGGCGGAGGCCGAGGTCGCCCATTTGGTCGAGCAAACTTCGGTCCTGGTCTCGAAGGCCAGGGCCCTTGCGGTGGAGGAATTCAAGGCCTCCGCGGAGATGAGGGACCTGAATGTCCAGTTCGGCCAGGAGGCGTTCACCAAGGGGTTCGAGCTCTGCCAAGAGAAGGTGGCCAGCAAAGACGAGGCCGGTCCCTCATCTGCCGCCACTGCGGTCGCACCCCCCGTGCCGAGTTCTCCACCTCCCGCCCCTGAGGTCTGAGACCTCTGATCTTGTGCCCTTATTTTGTCGCAATATTTCCTTTCTGTTTGTCTTCAAAATTATTCAATCAATAAAGTCGAATTTCTTGTTGTGGATGGCTTCTCCTTCCCCCTCCTCCTTTTCTGCTTTTCTCCTTGCAATGAGTCGTTCCCTGATGCTTTTGCCTTCCGATGGCAGTGCCCTGCAGAAGCACTCCCCTTGCCCCTGGGGGTCCCGCTGAAATCGACAATCCAGCGGTTGAAAAAGGAGGTCCTTCACCTGACGAAGAAGTTGAAGAAGACGAAAGGCGAGCTCCGCAAATCGAGAGAAGGCCATTCTGAAGCCGCCGCTGAGGCCGCCCACTTTCAGAGTCTCCATGTGAAGGCGATCATAGATTACAGCCGGAGGAAGACGAACTTCGCAAAGGAACTCGAGGAGTGCAAGAAGAGCACCAGCGACCGTATTTAGGCTCAAGAAGCCAGGATCAGCGCCCTTAAGGTGGAACTGTCAGCTGCGAAGAGGAAGATCGGCCAGCTAGAAGGAAATTCATCCCGGCTCTTGGCCGGGTCGATGATGAACAGAAGTGGTCGCAGAAGGTCTCCGACCTTCAGAAGCAGCTTCAAGATGTCGAGATGAGCCACGACGTGCAGCGGGCTAGCTGGCGCCGGCAGGTGAAAGAGTATAAAGGGAGATTCCGGACGGCGGCCGACGAAGTCGTTCGTCTCCAGAGGCAGCTGGCTAACAGGGCGCAGCTTACTTCCGCCCAAGATTCTGAAGAGCTCCAAGCCCTGACAGGCACTGTTGAAGGGATTTCTGTCTCCCTCGGGGAGAAGACAGCCGAGCTGCAACAAGTGAAGATCCAACTGGCACTTGAGCGGTGGGCCGTCGCAGATGTGGAGGCGGAGTCCGAAGTTTGAGGAAGAGGCATCGAGAAGCGGAGGCTGAGAGCCAGCAACTTCATCGGGCGCTCCAGGACGCGCTGCGGAAGAGGGAAGAGCTAGAAGGAGAAATAGAGAATCTGAGGCAGTCCTGGTTGAGGGACGGAATAGATAACTCTAGGTCGGAGGAGCAGGGCCTCCTTAGAGCTCTTTTTGTCTTTCTGTCTTATCATGTAGTTACTTCCTTTTTGTCGTTTTGCCCTTCTTTCCTTGGCCTTCCTGGCTTTGTAGTGTGTATATCGGAAATGGAATAAAAAGAACGTTTTGCGTTACCTTGTCCGGTGCTGCACTAATATCGCTGTCTGCCGAACCTTTCTTGCCATCTGACTTGCCTGATGTTGACATCATCCCTTCTTCGATCCACAATTGGACGAAGAGGTATTTCCCCTTCCAATTATGGATCGAAGAAGGGGCGCCTTTCAGCAATTCCTTCTTACCGAACTGGGGGGAGAAGTACCACCAGTCCTTCGCCGAAGGATGGCGTTTGAAGGTATAAAAATGCCTAAACAAGGAGAGAGATGGCTAAACCTCGACTACGTGGCAGAGGGAGAGAAACCCTATCAAAAACCTAAAGGAATTCGGGGCCACGAAAGCGAGGGAGATGTCCAAGAAGCGGAAGAGGACAGCGACAAAGGAAGGAAGCGGAAGCCGTCCGGACTCCTACGGGACAGCTCCGCCCGGACTCCTACGGGAGCTGGCTCCGTCCTCAGTATCAACTGCTGGTAGGCCTCGTCCGGACTCCTACGGGAGCCGGACCTCCCCTCTGACTTTAATTACAGGGAGACTCCGCCCGGACTCTTATGGGAGCCGGGCTTCATCCTCGACGCCAACAACTTCAGCCGCAAGCAGACTCCGCCCGGACTCCTACGGGAGCTGGGCTCCGCCGCCGACATCGACTACAGGACAGCTCCGCCCGGACTCCTACAGGAGCCGGGCTCCGTCCTTAGCGTCAACTGCTGGTAAGCCCCGTCCGGACTCCTACGGGAGCCGGACTTCGCCTTTAACCTTGACTGCAGGAAAACTTCGCCCGGACTCCTACGGGAGCCGAGCTTCATCCTCGACTCCAACGGCTGTAAGACAGACTGCGTTCGAACTCCTACGGGAGCCGGACGGACTCCTACGGGAGCCGGACTCCGCCGATAACTTCAGCAGTGAGCAGACTCCGCTCGGACTCCCACGGGAGCCGGGCTCCGTCCTCAATGTTAACTGCTGGTAAGCCTTGTCCGGACTCCGACGGGAGCCAGACTTCGCCTTTAACCTTGATTGCAGGAAGACTTCGCCCAGACTCCTGTGGGAGCCGGGCTCCGTCCTCGATTCCAACGGCTGCAGACAGTCTTCGTCCGGACCTCTATGGTGGTCGGACTCCGACCACTGTCGAACTTCAGCCGACAGATCAGCACTCCCAGGCCACAATCACGGCCATGATTCTGCTACATTTCCTGCGGCGGATTCCGTGCAGCTCCACCACTCCCTGACAGGCAACAGTAACGATCGCAGCACTGCTCCACTCCCTATGACGGATCCCACGTGGCTCCATTACTACCTGACCAGCCACGATAAACGGCCACGATCCTACTCCACCTCCTGCAACGGATACTGCGTGATTCTCCCATCCACTGGCAAGTCACGACGACAAACGCCGCCCCACTTCACGCGGCAGACTCCACATGGCACGCCCCAGCGATAGCCACGGGTCGTTCCACTACACTTCGCAGCAAACTCCGCCTGACCCTGGGCAGTCCACTGCCAGACGGTTACAAACGTCGCCATCAATCCGTTGCTTCCTCTGCCTATAAAAGGGGGACCCAGATACGTTATTCGATAAGCTCATTTCTTATTTCAAAACTCTGCTAAATTCTCCGTTCGAGTACTCCATTCTTGTTGAGGTAGAGAACTGACTTGAGCGTCGGAGGGTCTTGCGGAGCAACCCCACCTCCGGTTTAGACTTCCTTTGCAAGTCCCGACAACGACCGCGACTTTCCCGACTCCAGCTTCTCCGGCGCAAGCAGATTTTTGCACCAACAATATATATTATATTATATAATATTATTATATATAATAATATAGTATAATATATTATAAATATTAATATATAATATAATAAATTATTATATTGCTATATATTATTATATTATTATAATATAAATTATACTATATTATTATATTATTATAGTATTATATAAATATATAATTTAATATATTTTATTATTATATATTTTTATTTTATTATAATATATATTGTATTATATTATGTTATATTATATTATTATATTATTGTTGATGCAAAAATCCACCGACGTCGGAGAAGCTGGAGTCGAGGGAGTCACGGTCGCCGCCGGGACCTGCAAAGGAAGTCTAAACCGAAGTTGGGGGTGCTCCGACAAGATCCTCCGATGCTCAAGTCAGTTCTCTGCCTCAACAAGAATGGAGTGCTCGAACAAAAATTTTAGCAGAATTTTTAGATAGAGATTAGAGCTTAGAGAATAACATATCTGAGGGTCTCCTCTTTATAGGCGGAGGGCGTAACAGATTGACAGCGACATCTGTAACCGTCCGATAGTGGGCCGTTCGGGACCATGAAGAGTTTGTTACGGAGAGTAGTGGAGTGGAGTCGTGGCCATCACCGTGGCCTGCCATGTGGAGCCTGTTGTGGAGAGTGGAGTGATGTCTGTTGTCGTGACTTGCTAGAGCATGATGGAGCCACGAGGGATCCATTATAGGAAGTGGAGCAGAGTCGCGGCCATTACTGTGGCCTGCCAGGGAGTCCAGGCCTGTCAGTCGAAGCTCGGTTGGGGTGTCTGGTGGAGAGGGGTAGCTCTCCATCTGAGAGGAGCTCGGATGTTGCTGGCGAGCTTTCTGCCGTTGGGTGCCTTGGGTACTAGTACTGCAGGCGAAGGTCATCTGCTGTAGAAGCTCGGTCAGGGGCTTTCTGTGGACGAAGTTTAGTTTCACGCAGAATCTGACAGAAGGTCGACCGGCAATGAATGTCGGATGGCGCTAGAGAGGTTCACCCGCTGGAGAGGTTCGGCTGCTGGAGCCCGCGCATCGTAGAAGTTCGTCCAGAATCTGTCCGCTACAGAAGTTCAGTCGGAGTCTGGCTCCCGTAGAAGTCCGGATGGGGATCATTCGTTGAGGAAGCTCGGTCGAAGCCTGCCTGCAATAGAAGTCCGAAAGAAATTCATTCACAAGGAAAGCTCGGGTGGAGGCTTACAGTAGAAATCCGACGCGGACCGCTCGTAGTAGAAATTTGAAGTAGACCGCTTGTAGTAGTAGCTCGGAGTAGATCACTTGTAGCAGAAGCTCGGAGTAGATCGCTTGTAGCAGAAGCTCGGTGTAGATCGCTTGTGGTGGGGGCTCGGAGTCCGGCCCTTGTAAGAATTCGGATGAAGTCTACCTGCAATGGAAGCTCAGGGCTGAAGTCCAGCTCCCGTAGGAGCTTGGACGAAGTCTACCTGCAGTAAGAGTTTGGAGAAGAAGTCCGGCTCCCGTAGGAGCCCGGATGAAACCCAGAAGGTGGTTGACCACCGTAGAAACTTGGATGGAGCCCGTCCATCATGGAGATTTGCTGTTGGGAAAGTTCGGCCACTGACGAACTGACGTAGTTCTGGAAGAAATTCGGATTGGAGTCGATCGAATCCTGTCGGAAAAGATCCGGAAGGGGTCCGGAGAGCGGTTGACCCTTGTAGGAGATCGACCGATGATAGAATCCAGAGAGCACCTGGAGCAGCCTGATGGACAACCGAAGAAGCTTATCGTCGGAGAAGCCTGGGAGATGTGGCAGGAGTTCGTCTGTGAGGGGAACCCGGTCGACACTTGTGGAAGAAGCTGTGGGAGTTTATCCGTCGACAGAACTTAGGAATATTGTGGAAGCTCGACCGTCGGGGAGGTTCGAAAATATGTCACCCAAGGTTGGACGTCGGCAGAGTCCCGGGAGGGTCACTCCTGGTACGAACTTCGACTGGAGGGTATTTTATACCCAACACCAGTCCTCCTACTTTCGAGTTTGATTTTCGAATGAAGGAAGTATAGAAAAATTTTTACAACCGAAGTTGCCCCCTTGAATTCTGCGCGCGACCGCCCTTAAATATCCTGGCATTTAATGCATGCATGCCGGAGTCTTTTCAAATCGGGGCGATCCGAAGAGACTTTTCAAAATTTCTGCTGGAGCGTTGCTCCAGGTGCCACGCCATAATGGCCCTGCCAGCAGTCAACCGTATGCCATGGTGAGTGGGACACATGGCGGGCATTGGTCGGCCTAGGGATATCCACCGTCATGACTGTGCCAGGCCCTGTTGCCTATTTAAACCCACTCCCTCCCTCCAGGGACTTCACTTCGCTTGAGAGTCCAGTCGGTGCCTTTCTTCTATCTGAGAGTTCTGCCGCCCATCGGCGCCCTTTTCGACCCTAAGCGTTCTTTGCGTCAATCCCCGCCATCTCCGCTGGCTCCCCGCCTACGTCAGGCCAATCTAGGTTGGTCCCGAAACTTCTCTTGTCATTGCTGTTGTTCCTTCCTCTTCTTGCTTTGTTTGTTCAGCTTCCGAGGGTATTTTCGCAATCTTTTCTGATCTTTCGGGATTTCCTTCTTTCTTTTCTCTTGTTGCAGGCACGGACGTAGGAGTTGCCCGGGCGGCCCTCACCGTCGATGTCCCTTACGACGCCGAGCTTTCAGTCCTCCGAGCCCTTTTGAGGAGTTCTCCCGTCGGGGCTTCTGCCCCGGAGGTCCGTCTCGAGGGGATGCTACGGATCGAGAGGAGGAGGAGAAGGGAAACAGTGGCCCGTAAGTTTAGCGACTGCCGAGCTGCCACTGAAGGCTCCCACAGCTTCGAAGGGGACTCGAGGGAGAATTCCTTTAACAACAGAGATTTAATAAAAGAACTGGCCGGTGAGTACATCCTGCCTGAGAATTTTAAAGTAGTTGAACGGGGCGACACCGATCAAGGGGGTAGAGTTGCCGTCATAAACTGTGGCGGGCTTCTTGACGTCGTTGAGGTCGAGGGACCAGAGGCAGTCGGCGCTGACGGCGAAACAGTAGAACTTGTTGCGAGGGTGGTGGAAGTAGCGCATGTTGACCTCGTCGAAGTATCTAGGATGGTAATTGTCGGAGAGAACATGGTGGTGGTGCATGCCTCCGGCGTTACCGCGGCCACCGGAGTACTTTCGATTCTTCTTGATGCAGGTCGTCGTTGCCGCCGCCGTCGCCATCACTGCCCCTTGAGCTCTATCCCTTCCTTTTCCCCTTAGGGTTAGGGTTTCGGCAATGGGGTGGAATGAGGTGGAGGGTGAGAGTCGACGGGTTCATCATACGTACTGAAAAATACTGCTGAGAAAGATGGAACTGGAAGGAGAAGTCGAAAGCTTGAAGCGGTCTCTAATGTATTCTTTTCAGATCTTGTAGTATTGTTCTTCTTTCCTTGGCCTTCAGGACTTTGTAACGTATACCTTGTTAATCAAAAATGAAAAGAAGATTTTTTGTTACCTTGTCCGCACTTTGCGTCAAATTATCGTTCGTCGAACTTCTTTTATTTATTTATTTTTTATCTCATTCGATGTCGATGTTGTCTGAAGGTTCCTGGTCGTCGCCACGTTGGCTTGCTTTTCTTGTCATCTTTCTTTTTTGGCCTTAAGGGCTTTGTAATGCATACTTAATTAATGAAATGAAAAAAAAATTTCCATTACCTCTTCTACTCATGTGTTGAGTTATCGTTTGCCGAACTTCTTTGATTTTTGTCTTGCTCGATATCGATGTCATTCGAAGGTACCTAATCATCGTTGCATTGACCTGTCCCTTTTGTTTATGGCCGCAGATTTATCCGAGGCCACTCGAGTTTGACGCTTTCTTTTGGAGTTCGAGCTCGAAGGTCTGAATTTCTCGTCACCTTGAAAAAGCCATCTTATCCTTGGCCTGTGTTGAGAGCCCTCTTGGAGACTGAAGATTTTTGATAAGAATCCCCATCCTCGCTGAGACGAGGTCCCCTGTATCTTGGATGTAATTTATTTTTCATTTGTCGCTGGTGTAGTTCGTCGCTTTCCTTTTTAACTTCTTCTTTTTTTTCTTTTTCTTTTCTCGAGTGAGGATTTTTCCTCTGCTCTTAGCGGGGTCGCGAGAGCGTGGAGGGACCGTCGAGAAGGTTTTCTTTTTCTTATCTGATCTTGAATGACTGGATCTTAGTTGGCGTCAGGATGAGGTTCTCCTCCTATTCCTGATGTAGTCGATTTCAGCTCAGGTTAGGATGAGGTTCTTCTCCTGTTCCTAACAAAGGTGTGGAGGCACATATGGGCCGTTGTGAGAGCCTCTCCTCCCATCCGGTCTGAAAATAATCGGGCCTTCGACTTTGCTCATATTAGGACGAGGTTCTCCTCCTGTTCCTAACATGGCTGTGGGGGCACATAAGAGCGTTGCAGGACCTCTCCCCCCATTCGGTCTAAGGAGAACCGGGCCTTCGACTTTGCTCATGTTAGGGCGAGATTCTCCTCCTGTCCCTAACATGGCTATGGGGGCACATAAGGGCATTGCAGGGCCTCTCCCCCCATCTGATTTAAAAATAATCGGGCCTTCGACTTTGCTCATGTTAGGACGAGGTTCTCCTCTTGTCCCTAACATGGCTGTGGGGGCACATAAGGGCGTTGCAGGGCCTCTCCCCCCATCTGGTCTAAGGAGAACCGGGCCTTCGACCTTGCTCATGTTAGGGGAGGTTCTCCTCCTGTCCCTAACATGGCTGTGGGGGCACATAAGGGCGTTGTAGGGCCTCTCTCCCCATCCGATCTAAAAATAATCGGACCTTCGACCTTGCTCATGTTAGGGCGAGGTTCTCCTCTTGTCCCTAACATGGTTGTGGGGGCACATATGGGCGTTGTAGGGCCTCTTCCCCCATCCGGTCTAAGGAGAATCGGACCTTCGATTGTGTCGAGATGAGGTTCTCCTCCTGTTCCTGACACAGTTAGTTTCGATTGTCTTGTCGATATAAGCTCATGCCAAGAGAGAAGACATGTGGATATAAAACTTTTATTTAAAGTAAAGTTATCGGTAATACATTCATAAATTTTTCGAGCTCCATGGTCGTGGGAGGTCTGCTCCTCCGAGTTCTCTGAGGTAGTAAGTTTCAGGTTAGACTACCTCCTTGACTTCGTACGGGCCTTCCCAGTTTGGAGCAAGCTTCCCTTGATCCTGAGGTTGCGAGACAGCGGCTCGTCGAAGCACTAGGTCTCCTGCTCTAAAGATTTTGTTTTTGACTCGAGAGTTGCAGTAGCGGACGACTTTCTGTCTGTAAGCTGCCATCCGAACTTGAGCCACCTCCCGCTTTTCTTCTAATAAGTCGAGGTTGGCTTTGGGACCCTGCGAATTGTGATGCTCGTTGAATGCCACGACTTGTGCTGACAGAAGTTTGAGCTCAATTGGGATAACAGCCTCCGTTCTGAAGGCTAGAGCAAAGGGGGTCTCCCCCGTGGGTAGTCTTTGGGTAGTTCGGTACGCCCACAACACATGATAAAGTTTGTCTGCCCAAGTTCCCTTCGCTCTTTCAAGCCTTGTCTTGATTCCTTGTAGCAGAGTTCTGTTGGTCACTTTAGCTTCGCCGTTGGTCTGGGGATGGGCTACCGATGTGAAGTTGTGGGAGATATTTAGGTCCTCACAAAATTCAGCAAACCTCGCTCCCACAAATTATCGTCCATTATCAGTAATTAGGGTTCTTGGTAGGCCGAACCTACAAACGATTGACTTCCAGATGAAGTCTTACACTTTAGCTTCTGTGATTTTTGTCAACGGTTCGGCTTCAACCCACTTGGTAAAATAGTCAATTGCTACCAGGAGGAACTTCCTCTGCCTTGACGCCACGAGAAAAGGTCCAAGGATATCCATTCCCCATTGCGCGAACGGCCATAGGGCACTCAAGGGTGTAAGTTCGGAGGTGGGCTGTCTTTGGATGTTAGCATATCTCTGACATCGGTCACACTTTCTGACGTATTCAATGGAATCGCGGTACATTATCGGTTAGTAATACCCTTATCAGAGCAACTTGTGGGATAAGGATCTAGCCCCCAGATGGCTTCCGCAAATTCCTTCGTGCACTTCCCATAAGGCGTAGTTAGCTTCCGAAGGTCGGAGATATTTTAAAAGGGGCAAAGAGTATGACCTATTGTACAATTTGTCCTCATAAAGGATATATCGGGAGGCTTGATTTCTGAGCTTCCAAGCTTCTTTTGCATCATGAGAAAGAATCCCATCTCTAAGATATGCCACCAGTGGGTCGATCCAACTGGGTTCATGGCCAATTTTCATCACGGACCGCGATTCTTTCGTACTTGAGCACTTCAGAACTTCAAAGAGGACTTCCTTGGGTAGTTCAGCCAGAGCCAGTGTAGCCATCTTGGAGAGAAGATCGGTCCTGATATTTTTCGTTCTTGGAATTTGCTTGATGTTGAAGCTACTAAAGGCGGGGACGATCTCCTTTATCTTTTCAAGATATTTGGCCATGCTGTCCTTTCGTACTTCGTAGTTTTCGCTGACTTGTCCCACTACCAGTTGGGAGTTACTATAAATTTGGAGCCGATCTACTCCTAATTCTTTGGCAATCCTCAATCCTGCGATCAGAGCTTCATATTCCGCTCCATTGTTCGTTGTGGGGAATTCAAAGTGCAGCACGTACTCCACGACGATCCCCTCCAGACTGATCAAGATCAGGCCCGCGCCTGCACCCGACATGTTGGAGGATCCGTCCACATAAAGGGCCCAAAAGCAATCAGGGAGGTCTGTTTCTTCTTCAGAGGAGTTCGATCGGAACTTCAGGCCGTCAGTTTCACCTTGTTCAGGTTCGGCCTCCTCCGGGATAGTGCATTCCACTATAAAGTCTGCCAATATCTGAGCTTTTACTGTCGGTCGAGGTTGATAGTTGATGTCGAATTCTGTAAGCTCGATCGCCCATTTCGCTATCCTCCCGGAAGCATCCGCCCGGTGTAGAATCGCCTTAATCGGCTGGTCGGTGAGTAACGTTACGGTGTGTCCTTGAAAGTAAGGTCGGAGCCTCTGGGCTGCAATCAACAGGAAGTAAGTTAGTTTCTCTAATTTAGTATACCTGATTTCGACGTCTCTCAATACGCGACTGATGTAGTAGATCGGCCGTTGAATTTTTGTTTCTTCCTTAATAAGAACTGCTGTGAGAGCCATAGGAGAGACCACCAGGTACAAGAACAACTCCTCCCCGGGCTCGAGCTTCGCCAATAGTGGAGGCGAGCTGAGGTAGTTCTTTAGTTCTTCGAATGCCTGTTGACATTCAATGGTCCAACAGAAGTTCTTCGGCTGCTTGAGGGTTTGGAAGAAGGATAAGCACCATTCGACCGACCTCACAACGAAGCGATTCAGGGCTACCACCCTCCCTGTAAGGTGCTGAACTTCTTTTATCAACTTCGGGGTGGCCATCTCCTGGATGGCACGAATCTTCTTCGGATTGGCTTCAATTCCGCGCCCTGATACCATGAAGCCCAAGAATTTCTCCGAGGTCACTCCGAAAGCACACTTAGTTGGGTTCAGCTTCATCTTATATTTTCGGAGGACGCTGAAGGTCTCCTCGAGGTCGGTGATGTGGTTCGTTGAGGATTTACTTTTTCGAGCATGTCGTCCACATAGACCTCCATGTTGCGGCCGATCTGCTTTTTGAAGATTTTATTTACCAGCCGCTGATAGTCGTACCTGCATTTTTGAGGCCGAAAGGCATGACCCTATAACAGTAAAGACCACGGTTAGTAATGAAAGCAGTCTTTTCTTCATCTTCTGGTGCCATTCTGATTTGATTATAGTCGGAGAATGCGTCCATGAAGGTGAGAAGCTCATGGCCCGAGGTTGCATCCACCAGTTGATCAATTCTAGGTAGAGGGTAGCTGCCCTTTGGGCAGGCTTTATTCAACTTTTTGAAGTCTATACACATCCTCCACTTGCCGTTTGCCTTTTTGACGAGGATCACGTTGGAAATCTAGTCAGGATAGTTGACTTCTCTAATGAATCCGGCCTTCAGGAGTTTATCCACTTCCTCGGCTATCGCCTTTTGCCTTTCCGGTGCATGACCTTGGATTTTTTTTTCGTTGGCCGATGCTTTGGATCAATGGCCAGTCGATGTTTCATGACCTCTGCATTGATCCCCGACATGTCCATCGGGACCCAAGTGAAAACATCTGCATTCTTTCGTAGGAAATCAATGAGCTGCGCCCGCACCTCTTCCCCCAGGTTGGAGCTGATCTTCACCACATGCTCTTTATTCCCATCATTCAAAGGAATCGAAACAAGATCTTCAATTGGCCCGCCCCTTTCCTCAGTGAGGTCGTCACGGGCGTCCAATCCATCAACTGGACAGAGGTCAGATCGGTCACTTCTTTGCAAGGCTATGCTGTAGCAGTGTCTCGTCAAGGCTTGATCTCCTCTGACCTCTCCAACCCCCTGACCCGTAGGAAATTTTAACTTTAAATGGTAGGTCGACACCACAGCTCGGAGGGCGTTAAGATCGGGCTGGTCGAGTATTGCGTTATAGGCGGACGACGCCTTTACCACCAGAAAGTCCACTCGCGCCCTGGATTGTTTCGAAAATCGACCTGCAACCACAGTCAGGGTTATCATTTCTTCCATGGGCATGGCATCACCCGTGAACCCTACCAGTGGGGAGTTCACCGGCCCTAAATGATCATCCAGAATGGATATTTTCGAGAACGCATCGTAGAACAAAATATCGGTCGAACTTTCATTGTCGACAAGAATGCGGCGCACATCGTAATTAGCTATATTTAAAAAAACTACAACCACAAAAATTGAACTCCCCGAGCATCTTCCTCAGTAAAGGTTATGGATTTCTCAATCCTTTGTCGCTTGGGAGGTCCGACCAATACACTGATTGTTCCCCGCCGGGATTCCCCTGAGATGGTGTTGGTGAAACCGATCGTAGGCCGATTATCGGGCTGCTCCATGTCGACTGCCGTCGTCGGAAGAAGAGGAGCCTGGGAAACTGGAGATGATGCTGGGGCTTGCGGAGCTCACTGGGATGTGGTCGCGGAGGCCGTTGACCGCCTGGTGGATGCCCTTCGGGGAGGCATCAGGTGGAGATTAGGCAGGCAACCGGAGGAGGAGATGTCGGAGAAGATGATCGAAGGTGGTCCCGTTGAGCGCTCCTTTAAGAATAAGGGTACTACGAAGACACAGGCCCCTTCCTCTAGCGCCAATTCTGTTGATGCAAAAATCCACCGGCATCAGAGAAGCTGGAGTCGAGGGAGTCACGGTCGCCGTCGGGACCTGCAAAGGAAGTCTAAACCAGAGTTGGGGGTGCTCCGGCAAGATCCTCCGACGCTCAAGTCAGTTCTCTGCCTCAACAAGAATGGAGTGCTCGAATGAAAATTTTAGCAGAGTTTTTAGATAGAGATTAGAGCTTAGAGAATAACATATCTGGGGGTCCCCTCTTTATAGACGGAGGGCGTAACAGATTGACAGCAACATCTGTAACTGCCTGATAGTGGGCCGTTCGGGGCCATGAAGAGTTTGTTATGGAGAGTAGTGGAGTGGAGTCATGGCCATCGCCGTGGCCTGCCATGTGGAGCCTGTTGTGGAGAGTGGAGTGATGTCCATTATCGTGACTTGCCAGAGCATGATGGAGCCGCGTGGGATCCGTTATAGGAAGTGGAGCAGAGTCGCGGCCATTACTGTGGCCTACCAGGGAGTCCAGGCCTGTCGGCCGAAGCTCGGTTGGGGTGTCTGGTGGAGAGGGGTAGCTCTCCGTCTGAGAGGAGTTCGGATGTTGCTGGCGAGCTTTCTGCCGTTGGGTGCCTTGGGTGTTAGTACTGCAGGCGAAGGTCATCTGCTGTAGAAGCTCGATCAGGGGCTTTCTGTGGATGAAGTTCAGTTTCACGCAGAATCCGACAGAAGGTCGACCAGCAGTGGATGTCGGATGGTGCTAGAGAGGTTCACCCGCTGGAGGTGTTCGGTTGCTGGAGCCCGCGCATCGTAGGAGTTCGTCCGGAATCTGTCCGCTATAGAAGTTTGATCGAAGTCTAGCTCCCATAGAAGTCCGGATGGGGATCATTCGTTGAGGAAGCTCGGTCGAAGCCTGCCTGCAATAGAAGTCCGAAAGGAATTCATTTACAAGGAAAGCTCGGGTGGAGGCTTACAGTAGAAATCTGACGTGGACCGCTCGTAGTAGAAATTTGAAGTAGACTACTTGTAGTAGTAGCTCGGAGTAGATCGCTTGTAGCAGAAGCTCGGAGTAGATCGCTTGTAGCAGAAGCTCGGTGTAGATCGCTTGTAGTGGGGGCTCGGAGTCCGACCCTTGTAAGAATTTGGACGAGGTCTACCTGCAATGGGAGCTCAGGGCTGAAGTCCGGCTCCCGTAGGAGCTCGGATGAAGTCTACCTACAGTAGGAGTTCGGAGAAGAAGTCCGGCTCCCGTAAAAGCTCGGATGAAACCCAGAAGGCAGTCGACCGCCATAGAAACTTGGATGGAACCCGTCCGTCGTGGAGATCTGCTGTTGGAAAAGTTTGCCACTGATGAACTGACATAGTTCTGGAAGAAATTCAGATTGGAGTCGATCAAATCCTATCGAAAAAGATCCGGAAGGAGTCCGGAGAGCGGTTGACCCTTGTAGGAGATTGGTCGATGGTAGAATCCAGAGAGCGCCTGGAGCAGCCTGACGGACAATCGAAGAAGCTCATCGTCGAAGAAGCCCGGGAGATGTGGCAGGAGTTCATCCGTCGGGGGAACCCGGTCGATACTTGTGGAAGAAGCTGTGGGAGTTTATCCATCGGCAGAACTTGAGAATATTGCGGAAGCTCAACCGTCGAATAGGTTCGAAAATATGTCATGCAAGGTTGGACGTCGGCAGAGTCCCGGGAGGGTCACTCCTAGTACGAACTTCAGCTGGGGGGTATTTTATACCCAACAATTATAATATACAATATTAACATATTATATTATTTTATTATTATACATTAATATAATATAATATATTATTATATATTATTATATTATTATAATATATTATATAAGTATTATATTATATTATATTATATTATCTTATATTATTATATGGATTTGTATAACTATTATATTTTATGATTATATATTATATCATTGTAATATATTATCATATATTGTAATAGTATATTATATTGTTATATTATTATTTATAATATTATAGTATAAAATATTAGTATATTATATTATTTTATTATTATATATTATTATAATATAATATAATATATATTATATTATATGATATTATTATATAAAATAATATAGTATAGTATATTATAAATATTAATATATAATATATTATATTATTATATTGCTATATATTATTATATTATTATTATATATTATTATATATTATAATATATTATTTTATTTTATTATAGTTTATATAAATATATAATATAATATATTTTATTATTATATATTATTTCATTTTATTATAATATAATATAATATATTATATTATTATTATATTATAATATAAAATATTAATATATTATATTAATTTATTATTATACATGAATATAATATAATATAATACATTATATTATTATATTATGCTATATTAATATCTTATATGAATATAATATAATATATAATATATAATATTATGATATATAATAATATAGTATAATATATTTTAAATATTAATATATAATATATAATAATATTATATTATTATATATTATTATATTATTATAATATATTATATAAATATTATATTATATTATATTATATTATTATATGGTTAAGAGTATATTAGGAATGAATTAAATGTGTTACTTTTTCAATTGATGGGATAATGATTTAGCCACCTCCTAGGTGGATAAGATTTTCTTTCATTTTATAGGTAGATGCTATCCATGGGAAAGTAACTTACTCATCTTGAATACCATGAGAACATGGATAAATTGATCAATGAAAAAGTTGATTAACTTTCTTATGATATTTATCCACAAAAGAATAGTTCCTTAAAGATAAATTAAGAAATATCTTCTCAACTTTAGCTCAATTTCACTTATACTCATATACTTTAAAAAGTGTTAAACTGATTCTTCTAGTTATTGATATGTTCCAATATGGTCCGATCATTCATTTTATCAATAAATGGTGTTAGATTTCTCCCTAAATAGATAAAAATGCCCTTTATTTATGGATGGACTTGGAGGAGGAAGAAGATGAGAAGAAAAAGTGGATGAAGAGAAAGGGGAGGAGGGGAGAATGGTCGCGAGTAAGGAGTGGGTTAGAGGAGAAAAAGAAGGATAAGAAGGAGAAGAGGATGGAGAGGAAGAAGAGAGAAAAAAATGGGTTATCAGCGGAAGGGGGTGGAGGTGGAAGGGGCCGTCGTGAAGGAGATGGCTTATGGACGGTTTGGAAGAATAGGAAGATGAGGTGGTGAAATGGATGAAGAAGAAAAAGAGGTGGAGAGAGCCATCATAAAAGAAGAGAAATGAGTGAGGAGAAAGGGAAGGAGAATGATTTTTTTGCCGGTGAAAAGAAGTGAATTTAGAGAGGACCATCTCAAGGGATATGGCTCATAGGTTGGTTTAGAAGGAAAAAAGAATGAGAAGGAAGAGGAAAAGGGGAGAGAGGCCATCGGCAAGGAATAAGGTGAAGGAGAAGGAAAGAGAGGAGAAAAAGATGGAGAGGTAAAAGATGAAGAAGGCAAAAATGGATGAAGGCATAGGAGGCCGCCATAAAGAGGGATAGTCTATGGGTGGCTTAAAGAAAAAAGATGAGAAGGAGAAGTGCATGGGAAGAAAGGAGAGGAGGAGAATGGATGGAGAAGAAAGGGGAGGAGAAGAATGGGTGAAGATAGGAGAGGAGAAGAAACGAGGAGGGAGAAAGAGGAAGAAGGGGAGGAGGAGAAATGGGTGAGAAAGAAGAGGAGAAAGGAAGAAGAAGAAGAAAAAGAGACACCAGTCATGGAGGAGAGGATCAATCGAAAAGGAAGGAGGGAGGAGGAAGGAGATGGGTATTTTTATAATTTTAAAAAATTATATTAATAGAGATAGACGGCTAGATCATATTGAAACATATCGATAACTAGAAGGGTCATTTGATATTTTTTAAAATATAGGAGGTATAAATAAAATTGAGCTAAAATTGAGGAGGTGTTTCTATAATTTATTCTAATTTTAAAAAATTATTATTTATTATATTATTTAGGTTAAATATAAAAATAATAATTTATAAATTAAAAATAAATTATAATATAATTTTGATGGTATAAATCTATTCTAATCTAATATATATATATATATATATATATAAACAGAAATAGAGAGAAAATAGATTATCAATCTAAGCTGTCCACGTTAGCATAAAATTATCAGCTATTCATGCCATCTGGATCAACATAAGTCCACAATATACCATGTAATAGTAAATTTTCACCCTGCTGCTATTTGTTTTCTTCCAATATATCTTAACGCTCTTCATCTTCACTAAACTATAACTCTTTATCCCATTCTCTTGAAGTGTCTCTAATGACGGTCGACCTCCCTTGCGATGGCGACGGCACCTCCATGGTTTGCAAGGCGACACAGTTGGTGATGGAGGTGGTGGGTATAGAAAAACAATTAAAGAGATTCTACAAACAGAATGGCAATCTGATCAATATGGAGTTAACTCTTATAATATTATAATGAAGATTAAAGTGTCTATATAAACAACTCTCTCCTATTTCACATAATTTCATTATTTTTAGAAAAAAGTATTCACAGTATTGGGTAGCATTGTGAACATAGATGCTAGTTTTTGGTTGGTGCTATATAGGATGTGAAACATGTATAGAGAAACTGGTAGTAAAAGAAGATCATTACTATTGTAATGCTTGTGAAAAGAAATCTTTATTTCTAGTACCTAGATATCCATGAATCTCATTCATTATTTTTTTTATAAGCTATTTAACATTTATAAAAAAGATTAAACATTAAAACATATTTAAAAATTTTCTTTCACAGATACAATGTACAAATAGAGGTAGCAGATCTAAGCAAAACAGCAACGTTTGTGTTATTCAATAAAGAAGTGAAAAAGCTATTAGAAATTACAGCTAAACAATTTCTTGATATGCAAAATAGAGAAACACAAACAGTGCCAGCAAAGATGCTAAAATTAAATGAAAATAAGCTCATTTTCTGTTGTGGGATCTTACCACCTCAACCTATGTCCTCAAGACTCATGCTCAGGAGCTCTCAAGTTGACAAGTACATTGATGTGAGCCTTGACTGCCGACCTTATCATGAGGTCGAACTCATCATAAGGCCAATCTCATCAAAAAGTTGAAGGTCGATCGCTTAGAAAGTCATTAGAGAATCATTTGACAATTATATTGATCAAAGTCTACTTCTGAATTAGATCGATTCAATACCAACCTAGTTCAACTCAACTTAACCAAATACCAATCTGAGCTAACCTGAATTGACTCTTGATGAAGCATTATGATCAGTGCAGGTTATCTACCGACTCACTGTATGGGATATCGGTCCAGAACCAATGTGATCTCAAAATACAGATGGTTATTTTACAGCTGTCTTCTAGCTTGCTATAGCCATGATACAACTCATCGTCATTTGGATATGTGGCAATAGATTATTATCTAAAGTAAATGTTCTCTCATATTACATCAGCCCAAGATCGATCTGCCTCTCCAATATTATCTGCTGATTGACTTAATTTAGAACTGCTAGTAAGCAGAACTCTTACCTTGGTCAGATTTTGATCTCCATCACCTTACGTCAGTTTCTGACCACCTGATTACTGACACTCAAGGCATGGCATCCAGTTCAGATATTTACTGATATCAGTCATTCTATTGAAGGAGAAACTGCCTTTTTTCTTGTAGGATCTTCCAGATTTCATCAAATTTGGGGTGAAATAATTTAAAAAAATTTATCCTATATTTATTTCAGATCTAAATCTCTAGATCTAATTTTATTATCTGATATTAATTCAAAAATAAATCTAAAAAATATGAGGAAACATGAAATACCTCAAGGATAATCTGATTACCCTGTAGATGATTGTAGCAAGCCTGAGGTTCTGATTTAGCCACGCAATCGCCTAGCCTCTACCAGTTTCCACTCGAGTAGGATCTAGATCATCTTCTCTTCATGAATTTTTGCTCCAAAAATTAGAATTAAATCTGATTAGGAAGATCTTCAAAAGTCTTCCTGAAGTTGGAGCAACAGCCTGTCGAAGAAGTCCTACAGCCTTCCTGTTCAAGGCATCACCATGGGCTTGGGTTAACCTAATCTCCCATAGAGTTGGTCAAGGGAGTTTTGGGTTTGGGTCACTTGACCCGGTGTTTATATATACATGTACTGTGTATAGGTTGGATTAAGTCAAGAAAATAGACAACTCTTTCTCCCAAGTCTCTCTCTCTCTTCTCCCTCTCTCTCCAGCAATCTTCCACGTACCAGGAGCAAGAAACCCTAGGGTTTCTTGCCGCCAGTCCATAAAAGGAAAGAAAGGAAGGGAGGTGCTAGCCCTTCCCCCTTGCAGCCGCCTACCAAATTTGCTCTCCCCCTCTTGCAGGCACCCAAACACCAGATCCAAGACCTGAAATCTCTTAAGAAGAGGTTGGTACAAGTCTCTCTCAGATCTGGAGTTGATCTAAGGTCATTTGAGATGTGGGTGAGATCTCCATCAACAGATCTACAAGAAAGGCTGCAGCAGGACAGATCTGCGAGGTCTGTCTCCATCTATCTTCTTTCTATCTAGAATATCCTGATTCAAGATCTACAAATTGAAAAACCTCGATCCAGGTCTAATCTAATTGGATACCAGATCTTGAATTTTTTAGAGGTAGTTTCAGAGGCATTCTTCATCTGGAACGAAAGGCTGACGAAGAAGACAGCAACCAGGCTGATTTCGTCAAGGGCCTTGGATCGTGTCCAGACAACTCCAAATCCATTCGTTGCTAGTTTTGCTACACCCAAGGTCCATGGGAGGAGCCAGGATCATACTCCAATAGTTGGTATCAGAGCCAGGTTGGTGAGGAAGCGGTTCCAAGTGTGAGAAGTTGAAGATCCCAAGTGCTGAAAATTTTCAGCAAGGTACCATCAAGGTATATTCTACACTTCTTGATTTTATATTACTTGTTTGGCTTGGATCCAGTCATGGGCACTAATATGAAGGTCGAGTTCGAGAAGTTTGATGGTAAGAAAAATTTTTTCATGTGGAAAATCTGGGTGGAGGATCTTCTGGTGCAAGCAGATCTGGATCAGGCTTTGGATGAGAAGCCTGAGGGAATGACAGATAGACAGTGGGCATCATTGGAGAAGAAAGCATGCTCGATGATCAGAGGATATTTGACGGATACGGCGTTGTATTCGGTGCTGGAAGAAAAGACCCCGAAGGGTCTTTGGTCGAAGTTGCACACCATGTATATGGGGAAGAATATATGCAACAAGCTAATGTTGAAGAAGAGGTTGTACAGTCTTCAGATGCAGGAGGGATCTGATGCGATTGTCCACATTCAGAGGTTTGACCAGTTATGCACGGAGTTGATAAATATCGGGGTGAAGCTGGATGAGGAGGACAAGTCCCTGTTGCTTTTGTGTTCACTACCAGGATCATATGATTCTTTGGTGACTACACTGCTCTACGACAAGGAGACTCTGGAATATGAGGACATGGTCTCAGTGCTGAGGTCTAATGAGCAGAGAAAAAAGTTGACCAGAGATCGGGCTCCCCAGGAGGGTTTGGCAGTAGGGGAGAGGACAGGTAGAGGCAGAGGCAGAAGCAAGTCCAGGGGGTGGTCCAAGTCCAGGAAGGGAAAGAAAGAGGTGACATGCTTCATGTGCAAAGAGTTTGGGCACTTCAAGTGAGAATGTCCACTATGGAAGAGCAAGAAGGGAGAAAGAAGTAGCTCAGAATCAGTGAGTGCAGTTGCTGGGCAGCAGGTGGAGGATGATCCACTTGTGGTATCAGATGGTCACAGGCATTACACAGAGGAGTGGACACTAGACTCTACGTGCTCACATCACTACACACCACACAGGTCTTGGTTTGCGACATACACCAAGACAGATGAGGGATCAGTGACTCTAGGCGACAATCATCCTTGCAAGGTGGCTGGGATAGGAACAGTCAGGGTGAGGATGTTTAATGGGATTGTGAGGACATTGACAAATGTAAAGCACATTCGGGAGCTGGAAAAGAATCTGGTGTCACTAGGCTACTTGGAGCGCAGTGGATACAGCTTCAGCAGTAGGGCTAGAAGCAGAGTACTGAACATCTCCAATGGAGCTATGATAGTGATGAGAGGCAGGAGGTTGGACAATAACCTCTATCGCATGGAGGGATCTGTGGTGACCGGAGAGTCTGATGCAGCAGCTGCAGCACAGGACCAGGAGGGGACTTACAGGATGTGGCACTATCACCTAGGCCACATGGGTGACAAGGGGCTGAGGGAGTTGAGCAGGAGAGGACTCATCTCTGATCTGGAGGATGGTGCTACAGGGGAGATCTGTGAGCCTTGCCAGATGGAAAAGCAGAGGAGAGTTCAATTCAACATCAGTATAGCCCGCAGTGCAGCCCCTCTAGGGTTAGTACACACGGATGTGTGGGGACCAGCCCCAGTTTTAGCTAGGAATGGGGCCAGATACTTCATGACCCTGATTGATGATTTCTCAAGAAAACTCTGGATTTACTTCATGAGAGAGAAGTCTGAGGTCTTCACCCAGTTCAAGATCTGGAGAGCTGAGGTGGAGAAGGAGCAGGGGAGGAGTGTGAAGTGTCTGAGGTCAGACAATGATGGAAAGTACACTAGTAGAGAGTTCCAGGACTACTGTGAGGAGTGTGGGATCAGGAGATACTTCTCAGTTAAAGGGACTCCACAGCAGAATGGGGTGGCTGAGAGGATGAACAGAACACTTTTGGAAAAGACACGATGCATGAGGCTGTAGGCAGGGCTTCCAAAGGCGTTCTGGGTTGACACAGTAGACGCAGCGGGTTACTTGGTCAATCGGTCACCTCACATCAGGTTGGATGGCAGGCTTCCAGAGGAGGTATGGTCTGGGAGGACAGTTGGGTTGGGCCATCTGCGGGTATTTGGGTGCACGGCCTATGTGCACATTGGAGCTGGTGAGCGGAGCAAGCTAGACGTCAGATCATGCAAGGTGGTGTTTCTAGGCTATCCGCGAGGAGTCAAGGGATACAGGCTGTGGGATCCCTTGGAAAAGAAGGTCATCATTAGTCGGGATGTGACTTTTGATGAGGAGTCAGTCCTATAGAGGCGAGCAGGCATGGAGAAGCAGCAGGAGTAGGAGGAGGTCCAGCAGGGCGCTGCTGGACAGCTTACCTCTTTGATTTTGCCTCTTGCAGGTACTACTGGAGGATATGACATTCAGGTGGAGAACCTACCTAAGGTGTCTCCACAGGTGGAGAGGACTCAGACAGATGATCGAGATGGAGAGGTCCAGCAGGAGCGAGCTGGATCGAGGACTGATATCGGTGTTGCCCTACACAAGCCCAAGAGGACCATCAGGCAACCAGACCGATATGGCTTTGAGGAGATACTGTCATATGCCCTGGTGACAGTGAATGGAGACCCATATACGCATCAGGAGGCTATTAAGAGCTAGGACAGAGAGCGGTGGGTTCAGACGATATCTGAGGAGATGCAGTCTCTCCACAAGAACCAGACGTGGCGATTGGTGCAGTTGCCACAGGGGAAGAGGCCCATTGGCTGCAAATGGGTCTACAGTCGCAAGGACAGAGTGGAGCTGGTTGAGGTCTTGGGATACCAAGGTAGAGATTGTTATGATCCAGGTGGTGTGCCTAAGGCCCAGGGGACCAAGGCTAAGGCCAAGGTCCATCATTCATGAGGGCTTCATGGAGGCTCTAGGGCTAGTTGGGCCCTAGGTTGAAAGGCTGTGGGCCTTTCGGATTCTTGAGGTCTAGGTTATGTGGGCCTCAAGGGACCAACTCTTTATGGGTCAGGTCTGAGCCCAGGATAGGTGAAATTAGGTCGAGTCATGGATGTACATGGGCTTGGGTTAACCTAATCTCCCATAGAGTTGGTCAAGGGAGTTTTGGGTTTGGATCACTTGACCCGGTGTTTATATATACATGTACTGTGTATAGGTTGGATTAAGCCAAGAAAATAGACAACTCTTTCTCCCAAGTCTCTCTCTCTCTTCTCCCTCTCTCTCCAGCAATCTTCCATGCACCAGGAGCAAGAAAATCTAGGGTTTCTTGCCGCCAGTCCATAAAAGGAAAGAAAGGAAGGGAGGCGCTAGCCCTTTCCCCCTTGCAGCCGCCTACCAGATCTGCTCTCCCCCTCTTGCAGGAACCCAAACACTAGGTCCAGGACTTAAAATCTCTTGAGAAGAGGTTGGTACAAGTCTCTCTCAGATCTGGAGTTGATCTGAGGTCGTTTGAGGCATGGGTGAGATCTCCATCAACAGATCTACAAGAAAGGCTGCAGCAGGACAGATCTGCGAGGTCTGTCTCCATCTATCTTCTTCCCCAATTAGAATACCCAATTTGAGCTCTATAAATTAGAGGACCTCGGTTCAAGTCTGATATGGTTGGGTACCAGATCTTGAATTTTTTAGAGGTAGTTTTTGAGGCGTTCTTCATCTGGAACGAAAGGCTGACGAAGAAGACAGCAACCAGGCTGATTTCGTCAAGGGCCTTGGATCATGTCCAGATGACTCCAGATCTATTCGTTGCTGGTTCTGCTGCACCCAAGGTCCGTAGGAGGAGTCAGGATCGTGCTCCAACACTGATCACATCAGATAAGAGCCCCACCCTCTCTCCTAGAGTTGGCACCAACATTGGATAAGCACAAGGGAGATGGTGCCCAAGAGTCCATGTTGATCAAGACTCTCCATCCTTATCCACTTGGGGTGCCTACTTTAATCCAATTGGGCTCACGTCATAATCTGATTATGGCATCTAATTTAATATAGATTTGGCATGTGGACACTCCACAAAATCCTCCAATGAGCTCTTGCCAAGTGGCCTCCAGTTTAAGATCCATATGTCAACATTTGATAGATGTATTAAAAATTAGCAGGTGTTTGTCTTAAATTCATCTCATGAATTAAGACAAGACTTTTTTGAGCTGGACAAGCTTTATTTAGACTAAGAAAAATCTTCTCAAGGTTCTCTGAGTGAGTCAAATCACATTTGGCTCAGTCGAGATAGAAAAGGTTATATGAGGAGAAAGTTAGGTTCAATCATGTGCTAGTGTGATTTCTTTGAACCTAATTAGATCTAATCCAAATCAATTAAGCTAGCCCAATTAATGACATCCAGATCTAACCCTTGTTAGTGTGATCCAGTTAGATTCAATTCTATATGATAATGAGACATGTCGTGATCTCATCATCGAAACTCCTTTCGATGGACCAGAACTCTTCTAATTTAGATAATTAGAATGATCGATCATCAAGATCATTTTAATTGCTCCCAAAATCCATCAGTGACACCTAGCAGTATATGGTGGCAATCCATCAGAACTGAAGATGAACCACTCGATGCAGCTACCTGTGTGATTGAGTTCCTCTATCATGAGTTCCGACTGAATTAGGGTTAAGGTGAACTCGTCAAACCCAACATCAGTCATATGAATCAATCGATCGATCTGAGTTCGATGTAAAACCCCAATGGAAAATTTTTTTTCCATTATTTCACTCTGCCATTTCCATGGACTTAAGGACTCGATCTTTTGATCATCATAGGACTACTCCTCTCATCTATCGAGGTTGATAGATCCCATCTTGGTGCGACCTAGTTCCTACAATGAATATGCTACAGCCAACATACACCTCAGGGTTCTGAATGGCTAGAAGACCGAGTTATGGTGTAGTCAAACTATAACACACTCAAGGTGAACTATCGATGTACCTCAGGTCAAAGAACTAGATACACAACTGCAGCATCGAGCTAGTCATCGATGAGAAGGTAGACTTTCTTATGACTACTCAAGGTGGTCATGCTCAGTACTCTCGTTCTCAACGAATATCTGTACTCTCGCTTCGATGTCTCTACACTATAGACTCAAGATATATCTACCCTAAGAAAGTGATCGTACACCAACCTTCCAGATCGATCACCATCCTCGTGATGATCCTATGGTCAGGAGCTGTTTATGAGTTAGTTATGTAAATTCATGCCTTAAATTTTCAACTCTTGAAAATATGAATTGACATTCCTACTAACTCAAAGGATGTATCACAGACACAATGTACACAATGTGATAGAAGAATAACCCATTTATTGATTTATAATCAAAATTATAAATTTATCCTTAAATTTGTACAGGAATGTGTCAGCCAATCCAGCATCTAGGGCACACATCTAACAAACTCTCACTTGACCTAATGCCAATTGGTTACATATTTAAGTCCCATCTTCTCAAGGTGGGCTTCGATCTTTTGCTGGCCTAATGCTTTGTCAGTGGGTCGCCACATTGTGTGTGGAGTCGACTCTCTTGACCTCGACATAACCTTTTCGAGGTAATCACAGATCAGATGAAATCGCTGCTCGATGTGCTTGGACTTCTGGTGAAACTTTGGCTCCTTAGCTAGGGCTATGGTGCCATTATTATCGCAGTAAAGAGAGATGATATCCGATGACATCACTCCAAACTCTGCGGCAAACTTCTTGTACCAGAATACCTCCTTCGCAGCTTTCGATGCAGCAATATACTCTACCTCCATGGTGGAATCAGCAATCACCGTCTGCTTGAAACTTTTCTAGCTAACTGCACCATCATTATAAATGAACAGACTCCCAGATGTCGACTTTCGATCATCTATATCAGACATAAAGTCGGAGTCTGTATATCCCTGAATCTAGAGTTCTCCATTCTCAAAGACTAGAAACATATCCTTAGTCCTTCTCAAGTACTTAAGGATACATTTCACAGAAGTCCAGTGCTCTTCGCCTGGATTCGACTGATATCTGCTTGTGACACTCACAGCATGAGCTATATCAAGTCGTATACATACATGGCATACATGAGGCTTCCTATTGCCGAAGCATAAGGGATTTTGCTCATGCGTTCAATCTCCTCAGGTGTGCTAGGGCACATCTTTTTGGAGAGATGAATGTCATGTCTAAAAGGTACTAAACCTCTTTTAGAGTTTTTCATACTAAATCTTTTTAGCACCTCCTTTATGTACATCTTCTGTGAAAGTCCCAGTATCCTATTTGGTCTATCTTTATAGACCTTAATATCTAGTATAAAAGATGCCTCTTCTAGATCTTTCATAGAGAACTCCTTAGACAACCATACTTTGACTGAGGTCAACATGAGAATATCATTCCCAATTAGGAGGATGTTATCTATGTACAATACGAGAAGACAACTACGTCCCACTGACCTTTTTGAACACACACGGTTCCTCCTCATTCTTGATGAAATCAAACATTTTGATCACATCATTGAAACGAGTATTCCAGCTCCGAGATACTTGCTTAAGTCCATAAATGGACCTTTGCAGCTTGCAGACCTTGTGATCATTATCATTAGATGTGAAACCAAGTGGCTGTTCCATATAGATATCTTTCTCAAGATGTTCATTTAAGAACGTCGTTTTCACATCCATCTGTTATAATTCATAATCGAAATAGGCTGCAACAGCAAGCAATGTACGGATGGATTTTAGCATGGCTACGGACGAGAAGGTATCCTGATAGTCAATACCTTCGCGCTAACTATAACCTTTCGCCACGAGCCTAGCCTTGAATGTCTCTATATTTTCATCTGTACCTATCTTTCTCTTGAAGATCTATTTACACCCAATAGGTACAATACCTTCAGGTGGATCTACCAAGGTCCAAACTTGGTTTGAGTGCATTAAGTCAATTTCTGATCTCATTGCCTCTAACCATTTCTTGGAGTCGATATCTGATATCACCTCATCATAGGTCTTGGGATCATCACCATAAGCTCCATTTTCCATGAGGAACATTTCCTCTATATCCTCTTGTATGGTACCTAAGTACCTTTCAGGAGGATGGAAAACCCTAGTCAATCTATGAGGCGGAAGAGGTTATGTTAGGACTGGTTCTAATTGATTGGGTTCCTCAGGTTCTTTAGCTCGTTGCTCTTGAGAGATATTCTTCTTGAGCTTAATTATTCTTCTGATGACACCATCTTGAATAAACTATTTTTCAAGAAAAATAGTATTTTGACTCACAATCACATTGTGGTCTTCCAGAATATAGAAATAGTATCCTAATGACTCTTTAGGATATCCTATGAATCGAGCTCTAAAAGACCTGAACTCTAACTTGTCCGCCTGCTGTCTCTTGACATGAGCCGGACAATCCCAAATTCTGAGATAATTCAGACTTGGCTTCTTACCATGCTATATCTCATATGGTGTGGTAGGAATGATTTTAGATGGAACCTTATTCAATATATATATTGCTGTTATGAGATAATGTCCCCAAAAAAATTCAGGGAGGTCCGTGAAGCTCATCATGGAACGAACCATATCTAATAGGGTCCGATTTCTCTATTCTGAAACTCTATTGAGTTGTGACGTTCCAGGTGGAGTCCATTGAGATACTATGCCATTGTCCTTAAGATAGTCTAAAAACTTTCGACTAAGGTATTCACCTCCTCGGTCTGATCGAAGAACCTTAATGGGCTTTCCTGTTTATTTTTCTACTTCATGTCTGAATTCTTTGAACCTTTCAAAGGCTTCAGACTTGTGTTTCATTAGAAATACATACCCGTACCTAGATATATCATCCATAAAGATAATGAAGTAGATATAGTTGCCTCTAGTCGGCATATCAAATGGGCCGCACACATCCGTATCTACTAGGGCAAGTAGGTCTGTGGCCCTTTTCTCATGTCCCACAAAAGGGAGCTTGATCATTTTGCCTTGAAGGCATAATTCACAAACTGGATATGACTTGGAAGTCAATGGACTCAATAGCCCAGATTTCTCCAATTTGTTAATCATGTCTTCCGCTATATGACCTAGCCTTAGGTGCCACAGATACTTATCATTTAGACTATCTCTAGGCCTTTTAATTCCTATGGCATTCAATTTTGCTCGATATTAAATACAGATACATCAATATGTAGCTGATAGAGATCGTTAATAAGAAAATCATTTGCAACTTTATTATTTTCATAACATATGTTACAATGGTCCTTATGAAAGCTAATCACATAGCCTTCTTGTGCTAAACATGAAACAGAAATCAAATTCTTACTTGCTACAGACACATAATAACAATCTATAATAAATAAATTTAATCCTAACAATAATCACAGAGGGTAGGTTCCTACGACCACAGCAGTAACTCTTGCTCCATTTTCGATGCATGGGATCATCTCCCCATCCCTCAACCTCCTGCTCTCCTCAAGACCCTGCATAGAAGTGCACAAATGAGCACTAGAATTAGAGTCAAGCACCCAATTGAATGCAGAAGAAACCGTAAGATTAGATTTTAAAATGAGCATACCTTTAGAAGGACCATCCTTCTTGTTCTTCAGGGTGGCCAGGTACTGAGGATAGTTTCGCTTCCAATGGCCGTCTGATTGGCAGTGGAAACATTTTCCCTTTTCAGCAGCCTTCTTCTTCGGTTCTGTTTTCTTCTTCTTCCCATTCACCTTCTGCTTCTTCGCAGACTTCTTTTTCTTTCCAAAAGACTTTCTCTTGAAAGAAATCTACTCCACAGTAAGAACTGAGCCTTTTAAACCTTTCATAGAAAGCTCAGCCGTAACCAGCATGTTCATTAACTCGGCCAAGGTACACTACATCTTATGCATATGGAAGTTCATGATGAACTGACCATATGCATCAGATAAGGACTGAAGGATCACATCAGTCTGAAAATCCTTGTCTAAAATGACATCGAGCTTCTCAAGCTCCTCAAGATCCTTGATCATTGTCAAACAATGATCTTGGACTGACTGCCCATCACGCATTTTAGCCTTAAAAAATCTTTGACAGACTTGATACTTGGCTGCGCGACTTTGTTCACCAAACAACTCTTGTAGGTGAGCCAACATTTAGCGGGTAGTCATAATATTCTCATGTTGGCACTGCAAGTCATCAGTCATTGCACCCAACATGTAGTACCTTGCTTTGTTATCATCATCTGTCCACTTTTTCAGAGATGCTCTCTGTTCAGCAGTCGGACGTGCTGGCATGGCAGGTGGATCCTGATCCAAGACATGAGTTAATTTTTTGAAATTCAGAATAATTCTGTAGTTTCTTAACCAGTCCTTGAAATTGGGTCCAGTCAATCTGTGGGTGTCTAGTATTTTGGTCAGGGGGTTGGACGCAGACATGTTTCCTGTAGAGAGTCAATAGTTTCTAGTTAGATTTTATAATCAGACTTAACTAATTTATTTAGAAATTTTATTTTTAAACAAATTAGGCTCCCACTATTTTCTCAGATCCCTACACTTCCTTGGTAAAGATGTGAAAATCTCCATGATCAGTGATTTCTAATGGATGGTGCAGTCTCATCGACTAGCTCATCACCTCACCTAATAGTTATTGGTGATGGATCAACCGATGAGTGGACAACTCTTGTCCAATGATTCTCTAATCATGATGCACCCAAAACTTGATCTCTAATTCATGAAGTTCACCGTGCCCAGAATATTGCTCCAATCCTTAGTTAAGTCAAACCCATTATTTGCATGAACTAGATTCCTGATTGGATCCCTCACCGTATCCAGAATATTGAGCCCAACCCATCCTCTAATTCGTAGCATCCAATGCCTAATGGACATGGTTGCTCTTTCCGATGCAACTGAGCCACTGTAACCAGTCGAGAACAATCAACCCCGGAAAGGGCCCGCACATCCACAATGGTAGAAGACTTTAGACTCAATATTTTTTTAGGGAGATTTGATTTAGATCTCTTTAAACTTGACTTGACATAGTCATAACAATTATGACTAATCTAGTGGCATGGGTTAGCTCGAATTGTTAGCCACTTCAAATCAGAACTAGATCGACACATATGGCCAGATAAGTAAGATCGGTGGAAGGGATATGCCATTAACTCGACAAGAACGCATTCGAGTCGAGTATCTCCCAATTAAAAATCAGTCGATCGCATCTGCCCAACTTACCTTGGACACCAAATTATCGAACCAGAACTAATTAGGTTAGCCTACAATCCAGGCTCTAACCACTGAGCCAAATTAGGTCTTAACTTGATCGAGTCATATCTAAATATGATTCGACCTTGACCCAGACATAATCCTATTAGGCTGGTCAATTATTAGCTTTCATGATTTCACTTAACCAACTGTTGATTCGGTTTGATCAACCGCTAGACCTAATTGAGCTACCCAAGTCTGAACCCAATTTTATAAAAATGACTTAGATCTAAAATTCTCAATTTTAGATCTAATTTAATTTCATAAGCTTAATTCATTAATTAAGTTTTAGGTTCATAAACAAAATATGTAAAATAAATCCTAGGATTTCAGGATCCACGTTTTACAGAAAAGTAAGTTTTGATTTCTGATTAAGGATGAATGCGCAGCACCCCTACATGTCATAAGAACACCCATTGAATGGGAGAAGAGGGCCTTTAAACCCTACTTTGTTCTTATGACCAGACGGCTATGAGGAACATCTTAATCAGAAATATAAATTTAACTACAAAACTAATTAGATCTAAATTTACATATCACATATACAATTTAAGATCTAACTAATACATGCTTTGCATACATCTAATGTATCAAAAATTGATCTAATTAACATGCTTTTAGATTTAATACATCACATGTAATATTTAAAAGATAAAATTTAAATTGAACTATTCAACATAAAATTTATTCTAGACAGTTACTAGAACAATTCTACAACTAGTCTAGGCATGCAACAGATCAATCTTATGTATTATCCAAATTTTTATTTTTTATTTTTTTTGATCTGAATATAATATTTATATCATCAAAAAATAAAAAATAAATTAGATCTAAATTATATTTTAATCTCATTAAAATATAAACTTACAAGACTATTCATAGATCAAACTATTCCTAGTCTAGTCATGCATCTCATGCATGTTAGATCTTCTTTGATTTAATTTTAAATATTTTGATTTCAGATCTTATCACATCTGATGTGATATCTAAAATATTTTAATATCAGATAAATTAAAATTAAAATCAGATCTAAATTAGATCTGAAACTGAGCCATGAACCTGGCTTTGATACCATTTGAAGGAGAAACTACCTTTTTTCTTGTAGGATCTTTCAGATTTCATCAAATCTGGAGCGAAATAATTTAAAAAAATTTATTCTATATTTATTTCAGATCTAAATCTCTAGATCTAATTTTATTATCTAATATTAATTCAAAAATAAATCTAAAAAATATGAGAAAATATGAAATACCTCGAGGGTAATCTGATTACCCTGTAGATGATCGCAGCAAGCCTGAGGTTCTGATTTAGCCATGCAATCGTCTGGCCTCTACCAGTATCCACTTAGGCAGGATCTAGATCATCTTCTCCTTATGAATCTTTGCTCTAAAAATTAAAATTAAATCTGATTAGAAAGATCTTCAAAAGTCTTCCTGAAGTTGGAGCAGCAGCCTGTCGAAGAAGTCCTACAGCCTTCCTGTTCAAGGCATCACCACGCCTTGATCCTTCACCAGATGGATGCCCAACCTTTTGGACGTGAAGAGGGGAGAGGGAGCACCAGGGAGGATGTGGAGAAGAGGAGGGGTGGCTGGCTTTTGCTGGGTAGGGAGCAGAATACTTAAAACCCTAGGCGCAGATAGAGTTTATATAGACCCTGCTGCGCTGCACAGTGCCACATCATTCGACCAATCAAAAAATTCTATTTAATCCAGAAAAATTTTGATTGTGGAGTGATGTCATCTGATCACATTAGATAATAACCTCACCCTCTCTCCTAGAGTTGGCTCCAACATTGGATAAGCACAAGGGAGATGGCGCCCAAGAATCCATGTTGATCAAGACTCTCCATCTTTATCCACTTGGGGCACCCACTTTAATCCAATTGGGCTCATGCCATAATCTGATTATGGTACCTAATTTAATATAAATTTGGTATGTGGACACTCCACAAAAATCATCCAATGAGCTCTTGCCAAGTGGCCTCCAGTTTAAGACCCATTTGTCAACATTTGACAGATGTCCTAAGAATTAGCAGGTGCTTGTCTTAAATTCATTTCATGAATTAAGACAAGACTTTTCTGAGCTGGACAAGCTTTATTTAGACTGAGAGAAACCTTCTCAAGATTCTCTGGATGAGTCAAATCACATTTAGCTCAGTCGAGATAGAAAAGATTACACGAGGAGAAAGTTAGGCTCAATCGTGTGTTAGCGCGATTTTCTTGAACCTAATTGGATCTAATCCAAATCAATTGAGCTAGCCCAATTGATGACATCCAGATCCTAACCCTTGTTAGTGTGACCCAGTTAGGTTCAATTCTGTATGGTAATGAGACATGTCGTGATCTCATCATCGTCATCATCGAAACTTGCTGAGAATGAGTAAGAAACTTGCTAATTGAGTTTATGATTTATGACAAGAAGATGAAAATGAAAAAAAATTAAATCTCTTTTGACCACTAATACTGAAAAGGATAAGGTACACTCACCTCCTATAATATGCATTTCTTATTTATATAAAGTCACTTTCATTCTCATTATATTGGAAACCACATTACAGGAATTTAAGGAGAAGGTAGGAATACTTCACAGCTTCAAGAACTATAATAGTGAAGAATCCACAACTGATTCAGGACAATATGATGAATTAAATGAGGTTGACAAGGACACTGAGACACAAGTGACAAGGAAAAGGAAAAGAAAGTTGGTATGTGATGACAACGAATGAAGTTGCTGAAACAAAGATAACCAACAAACAATTACATTTTGAGATTGGAAATATTTGATATATATTATCAGTTTGTTAAATTGGAATCTATGACTTCTGTTTACTTAATTTAGAATATGTTAACTGTTTGAAATTATACCCTGATATTAAATATTTTGTAATCAAATTTAGAAATATCATTATTATAGCAAATTAGTAATGAAATCTACAAACCAAGAATATGATAAGATTGTTGGAACTTTATCGTTGAGATACACTCTTTGAATTGAAAAGGGGAGTTGAGTAGTAATAAAATATAATCAAGCACTTAAATTACAAGTTTTGTCCATAACTTCTCATTTATGCTTTAGCCAATAAAACAAAACTCTCTCTACAACATGAAATAAGATAAGCTACTTCTACAAGTTAGCTGACTTTTTTTCTGCAATAACAAGAATTATTAATTAATTTTCTGATTGTTGATCACTATCATCCAAGAAGGTATAGAAGGTGATTACATAAGAAAACAATGGGATGCAAAATTATAGATAATAGTGAAAGAAATTTGAGGGAAAGCTTGGTTGGCCAAATCTATTTAAGCGCACCTTCTAAGACCACATATATATTCCTTCGGAATTCCCAGGGCCAATGAAAATGATAGGATAGATACTAATTCATAATGGCTACTCTATCATAATGAGATTTTATAGCCTTTGTTTACTTCATTTGGATTATGTTGGTTGTTAAATCATAAGTGATTTCTTACTACAAATATTTTTCACTCTCTATCTCTCTACGAGAGTTAAATAACCAATTCTACAAAACTTTAAATTAGCGAACCATCCGTTATCTAAACACCAACATTTTTCTTCTTAAAATCTGACTTCTTATCATAAAATTTAGTCAAATGTTTAAATACTTTGTGGCATACAATATATATATAACATAATAATTTACACTTAAGCCTTTATTGTTTTTTATTAAGAAGACAAAGTTATACCAATTGCCATGGATGAATCATAAACAAAACTAAACTTAGAAAAGACCTTCAGTAAGAAAATAGTTTTCTTTTTTTGTTTATTATTTTTTTATGTATCATTAGTACACAGACTATATTTGAAAGCAAAATTTATAAAAACGTTAAGAATGTTGATCATAAACAATCACCATCTATATTCATATAATCATCACTTTATATTCATTGTCTTTCAACATTAATTTTATAATTATTATTTATTTATTTATTATAAAAGTAATTTATTGATTTTAAAAATAATAAATTATGTGATCTAGAACCCGGCGCAGGCACAAAACTAGTAATTAGATAATTGAAAGCACTATCACTTATTTGTCAACATTTTCTAATACTCAAAATACTTTTTCAGTTTGCTTCCCAAATAGATGTTAAAAAGAAAAAGAATTACAATACTTCAAAAATATATTTACCAAAATAAACAACTTTTTATTAAAAATTTTACAAGCAAATGCTCTACTGTCCAAAGCTTCATAAATAAAAGCGTTACAATCGATAGCAATGTCAAATAGAGCCTTAAACAAAGCTAATCAGATCTGATATAGTTACCCTAGATTGATCCAACTTGGGTTGTAATAGAATTTGAAACTGCTAAGCTAGGTCGGCTTCGGGTTGGTCTAGTTGGGTTCAAAAATAGGTTTGGTCAAGTTAGCATGAGTAGTTCACAGTTAGGCTTCATCAATACACATGGATTTGGTTTGCTCTTGAAGACTATAGAGCCTAGTGATTAATGAGGTGGGAAGGGTGTAGCACCCACTTCCAGCTCTATTAACAAGCAATCTCTTTAATGTTAATTCCATCTAACTTAATGTAAATTTAAGATAAATTCTATCTAACTTAATTAGGACTTATTTTGGATATTTGACTGAAAATTTTAGGGCACATTCTTTTGAGGATAAAAAACTTATCAAAAAATCTATATTTTTATGGATAATATTTTTCAATTAATATTTAGATAGAAAAATAATTTTTTCATATTTCTTTATGTATTGAAAAATAGCTCGAAAATCTATTACCCATATTTTTTTCATTAACTGGATAAGTTACTAAGACCTATCCATATTTTTCATAACATCCTTTATTATATAATATATTATATATTATTATAATATATTATATTTTATACATTATAATATATAATATTATATATATTCATAAATATAGATAATATATATCATATATAATATAATATAATAAATATATGATATATAATAAAATAATTATTATAATATATAATATTAATATATATTAAAATAATATATTATTACATTATATATTATTATTATAATAATATATTATTATATACTATTGTTATATTTTATATTATTATACTACTATATTCTATAATATGACAATATTATTATGTCATCATATTTTATAATATTATAAATTATTGGATATTATTATATTATTATCTAATAATAAAAATTATATTATATATAAGATAGTATTATATATTATTATATTATTATTATAGGATTAAGGATATATTATGAATGAAATAAAAATATTACTTTTTTGATTGATAGAAAAATGATTTATCCATCTTTTAGGTGGGTAAGACTTTTTCCCTATTTAAATGCCTATCCATAAAAGTATAATTTACCTATCAAGAGAAATGTGAGAATATTGGTAAGTTGGTCAACGAGAAAGATGATCAACTTTTTCATGATTGTGTCTCTCTCAAAGAAGTTTATCTTTTTAGGATTGATCTAGTCAAAAATTTTTTCGATGAATTTGATCAAATTTGATGAAGAAATTCTGATCTATAGTCATCAGACAATATGCTGATACCCACTGTGTCCAGACTAGATTCTTCTAGATCTGATTATCCTTGATTTTAGATGGACTATATGTATATTAGTTTGGTCATGATTTGATTAAATCATCTTGATCAGATCGATCGAAATATTGGACAATGTCGTCTGATCAATCCAGTTCTATCTTGTTAATTTTTTTTCTCTAATATTCTCTCTCTACTTGATTTATGAATCTATTAAAGAATCTTCAACCCCATCATTTCAAATTTGAGTTGATATGATAGACAGACTTTGAACCATTTTATCAGTAGGATAATATATTCATGAGTCTTTATTGAACATTGTAAGGATCTAGTTTTCATTGGTCTCCATTGAATCTTTGTATCTTAAGTAATCTTGATTTAATAAAGTTATTTGATCAAACTAATCTTTGATCTTTGGATATCGTACTAACCTCCATCTTGACTCTTGTCAGATACTACTAATTTAATCATTCTCGATCTTTATTAAACTACTTATATTCTAATCCGATCTTGATCAGATGAAGTTAGATGAGTAGATCGATCCAAACTATTGAATATAATTATTTGTCAATCATATCTTTCTTGATTATTCATCTTTTTTCTAATTATTGAACTCAATTTTGTATAAGGGTGTAGTTGTTTTGATAAGAAGATGTCTAGCAATAGGGATATGATGATATGATCTATTAATTAAAGATTTTGAAAGAAGTCTCTAGAGTTTTTTGGATTTATTGGAGTATATATGAGATAAATAATTTTTCACTTTATCTAGATTTATCAGTAAATTATAAAATATTTTTTATATTGAATTATTCTTGATTTATGAATTTGATGCATTATTTTGAATTATCAAATATACTATTTTTTTGAAATATTAAATAATTTATGATTGAATGCATTGAATTTGATATGAATCATATCGATTGATTTCAATGTTGTATAGTTTTATGAATTATTCGATTTGAAATATGAAATATATCTTTGAGAAAAAGTATTTTGATTTGAAATGGATTTTGACTCACATCCTGACTATGCATCGACCCTATCAGTGCAGGTTAAATGCTGGTATTATGATATCTTGTAAGTGGGATGATTAAATGCTAATACTTTGCTATCTTGCCAATAGTTGTCCATTAATAATTTGATATTCTGCCAGTGAGATAGTTAAATACTAGTAATTTAATTTCTACCAGTAGGGGTTATACACTGGTGCTTTGATATCCTACCATTGATGGTTATGCAATGATACTTTGATTTATTTTTTGACTGTCGAGATGAACATGATGTTTTGAAAAAAATTAATTTATAAATAAAATTTAAATTTTAAAAAGGATAGCATATGCATGCTTATTATTTGAAAAGTATCGTATATGTGAATTAGATTTTGAATTGATGTATCTTGCATATTTATTTTTAGTGTATTATTATTATTACTTGATTTAATCTAGTTAAAGTATTCATTATTTATGGACTACCTAGTATACACACACACATATGTATACACACACTCATTATCAATTTTTCTATTTTTACATATCTTGAGAACTAAGATGGAACGAGAATATATTCAGGAGAGTGATTAAAATGCAGAATTCAATATCTTTATTTAGATTGGAAATTTAGTAAAGTCTGATGTAAGATTTTATGAGAGATCAAAGTTGATATCAGATGGTTAAATTTTGGACTTAATTTGTTAAATTTATTCTACTATTTGTTTATGATATCATGATGAGATACCTTACATGCTTGTGGAGAGAGTTATCTATGAGTTTGCGGTGGTTGTCATGACCCCTAGGCTTATGATCTTGGATCCGCAGTGTGATAGGTAAATGGCTAGTTTGTTTCATTTGCCTCTCTACTCTAGAGACCTATGCTCCAGCCTTGATGTAAACTCTTCTCAAATATCTTCCATATGTTACTTGTCATCTCTTTTCTATTGTTTTATCCTCCTTTCCCTACTTTAGACAATGAATGCAAAGCATGCTTATGTGTCTTCTTCTTGGCAGTTTCGCATGACATCCTATCTTCCCATCCCCTTTGTCCTTGCACCATATGGTTTGGATTTTGTGACTCATGCCTCTAATATGTTGGAATGTATGTGGCCTTGGTGAATCTATCAAAAGGCACATCTTTTGAGACTTCATTTCAAAGTATGTCTATTTTGCTGTGGGTCTTCCAAAGACCAAGTTTGACAATACTTCTCTAGGGGGTGCTTGGTTGGAGGGAGTGGAAGTCCGAAATTGAAATGAAAATGGGTGACTCCCATTCTAGCCGCTTGGTTGGAGGAAGTCCTATTCTGATTCCGATTCCAGGGTAAAATGGGAATGGGTCAATCTACTTAGAACTCAATCTCTACTCTTTTCTACGGATTCAAATTTTTATTCCTATTCCGATTCTGATTTTGATTTCAGTCACGAACCAAGCGCTTCGGGGGCTTGGCCTATTCTGATTCTGATGGCGAACCAAACACCTCCTAGATGCCCTCCATTTACTCTCAGGCCATGGCATTACTCCTTGGTTAGTGTCTCCTACAATTGGTTCAGTGAAAGGCATACTTCTGGGTTGAAATGATGTTAGATTCAATCTCCATCACAATATGATTGGTAATTTTTCAATCACAGCCTGCTGGTTCAATAGGATGCTGCTCCATGGACCTTCACTATAGTCTATGGACTGACTAAGCACTCATAAAAACACCTCTTCTAGCGTGAATTGTTGGAAATCAGATTAGCTTTCAATGGGCCTTGGGTTATTAGAGGTGACTTTAATGCAACCTATAGACCGTAGGAAAAGAGTGGATTGCCACAAGCTAAGAAGATCTCCAAGACTTTCAACTCATTCATCAAATCCTGTCAGCTTCTTGACCTTCCCCTTAAAGGTAGAGAGTTTACTTGGAGTAATCATTCTAGAGGTCCCAATTCATGCTAGGTCAGACAATCTTGATCTCCATTGTTTGGGATGATCTGTGTCCAAATGTAGTGTAGTCTTCGCTTCCTAATCCTTTCTTTGATCATGCACCATCGTGTTGACATTCGTGGCCTTCATAAGGCCATTTCACCTTTTAGATTTGATAGAAGTTGGTTCTTGCATGAAGGTATCAATGAGGTTGTTGAGACTGCATGGATTTCCTCATGTATGTGGGAGGATGCAGTCTTGAACTTGGTGAAAAACCTAAGAGCCACCAGGGCGGCACTTAAAAATTGGTTGAGTCTTTCCAAGCTAGCCTGCCAAGGAAAAGAAAGTAAAAAGGAGAGCTTTGTACTTACTGATGTTGAGAGAGAGATGTGGGAATCTTGTGAAAGCCAATTGAAACAATTCTACTATTCAAAAGAAATTTATTAGAAGTAGCATTCTAAAGTTAAAAGGCTATGAGAAGGTGATAATAATACTTCTTTCTTTCACAAATCAGCTAGCCTTTATAGAAAATATAATTGGATCTCTAGCTTAGAATGGAACGGATCAGAGTTCTCAAATAGGGGTGGTATCCAAAAGGCATTCAAGGAATACTTTCGAAATACTTTTGATGTGCGATCATCTATGCCATGGCATCTTGATTGGAGTCTCATCTATCCTTACACAAGTGTTGACCTCAATTGCCTTTGATGCATCTTTTACACTTGAAGAGATCAAGATGGCTGTGTTCATCTTCAAAGGGACCAGAGTCTGAGGCCAGATAGATTCACTATGTGCTTCTTTTGATATTTTTGGGCCCTTATTCAACCAAATCTTATGTAGTTTTTCACTCAACTTCATGCCTCCAATCTGGACCTCTCTAATATCAACTTTGCCAATCTAACCCTCGTTCCAAAGAAAGAGGTAGCGAGAATTCTTTCGGATTTTTGATCCATAAATCTTATTCACAGCTGCATTAAATCTTTACTAAGGTTCTCGCCAATAGGCTCCAACCCTTTTTGGACAAGCTCATTGATCCAACACAGATGGCATATATTAAAGGCAAATCCATCTCGATAATTTTCTCCATGCAAATGAAATCCTTCATCACTCTAGGAAGTCGAAGGTTGATGGTATCATCTGCAAGCTTAAGTTTTCTAAAGCCTTTGATAGAATTCTCCTAAGTTACTTGATGTCATGACTTCTGATGCTTTGCAAGGAAATGGATTGACTGGATTAGGAATATCCTCTACTTTTTAAGGTGGCTGCCTCTATCAATGGATTAATTGGTGATTGAATTTTTTATTGGTGTGGAATTAGGCAAGGTGATCCTCTTTTTCCCTTCCTTTTTCTCCTTGTAGTTGACCCTCTTTGTTAGATGCTTAGCCTCACCTCTTTGGCCCAGATCTTTGATGGCTTGGGCAATCCTTGGATTTGTGGTGGCATTATGATTCTCTAGTATGTGGATGACACAATAATTTTTATGGAGACCAAGAAGGTATACATTGCTACCTTGAAACTCATAATGTACTCTTTTGAATTGGCATATGGTCTTTTAATCAACTATCACAAAAGTTTTGTATTGCGGTTAGTAGTAATAGCACAACTATGGAGTCTTGTGGCTCAATTGTACTTTGATTCTTACTCCCTTCAAGTATATTAGATTGCTACTGAGTGGGAATTGACCCTCCAAAGGAGATTGGATGGCTCTTATACATCGATTTGAGTCTCGATTATCCATATTAAAGAGAAATTCTTATCTTTTGCTGGCAGGCTTACTCTGATCAACTCAATGCTCACTTTTCTACCCATCTACTATATGTCACTCTTCAAATTACCATCTTAGGTCATTAAATGGATAGACCAAAATCAAAGATCCTTTTTATGGAGCGGCTCCTCATCTACTAATGGGCTATTTTATAAAGTAAGTATTTCTCCAACTCCAACAATAGATTCTTCTTATTCTTTTCTTCTGTTTATGGATGGATTCAGTCAGCCTCACTCCTTCCTTTTGAAAAGTGACACTTTGTATTGAAAGTCCATATGCTTTCCAAAAGAAGAAGATGGCTTTGGGTTAGAGACATCAATCTTTTGAACTCAACTCTTCTCTCTAAATGAGAATTGAGGATGCTCTTGATGGAGACTAGGCTATAGAAATAGCAAATCAACTTTGCCTGCTACAAGAAGGTCTATCTATTCTCTAGCTAGAAGTGAAGGAACCAGATCTAGGGTTTCAGGGTTAGATCTTGAAAAAGAGGGTTAGATCTTGAAACTTTTTCAAGATCATACAGCGGAAGACTAAAATAAATCAAAATTTATTTTCTAAGATCAGAAAATCTCTAGATCTAAGATCCTATTACATGATTATTACATGGTATTAAATCAGAAATTAAAATATATAAATATAGCATGAACTACATGTTGATCATATCAACATGTTTCTATACTACATCTAATGTATGTATTAAGCAATAGATCAGATCTATTACCTTGCAAGTTAGATGTTCTAACCTTGCTGATCTGGGCTTGAGGATGATGTTGCAAGCCGCACATGCATCCGGCCTCTAGGAGTCATCCACACGAGCCCACGAATCTCGATCAGAAGTCCTGCTTCAGAAAATCAGCACAGTATGCTAGTACTGCGCTGATCCTTCTTTGATGGTTGATCAGGTACCTCCTTCTTCTTGATTTGGACTCTTTCAAAGATGGAAAGTAGAAGGAGGAGTTTTAGATCTGAGACACTCTCAGAAAACTCAAGATGGAAGGAGGAAAGATATGAAAATAAAAACCCTAGAAGAAGACCCTCTTCTTCTTCACGTTTTTCTCTCTAGACACCCAAACTTGCATCTTTTATATCTCCACGACCCAAAGGTATTTTTCTCTAATTTTTGGATGGCAGAAAGGTCTCTCAAATATCTATCTCTTTATAAAATTTCACGAAGAAATTTATCTTATATAGAGAGATATGATAGAGTCCTTGTCTAGGTCAAACACCTAGTCAAGGCTTATCCAAACATGGCAAGTTAAGGGATGCCCAACTCTTGAGCACCTCCTTCATATTTTCATACATAGATACTAGAAAAGGGTGCACAATGTATACCCTAAAAGTCATGAAAATTTTAAAAAAAATTTGGATAAATTCGGTGCAAAATTGAAAGAGTTTTGGATTTCTAAAACTCTATCTCATAGAATTCGAAATCCAAACTTATTCCTTTTAGATTTGATCCAAACCACCTTCCATGTAAGAAAGAAGAGAGGAGACCTTTTGTGAACGTGAAAGAAATCTGGGAGAGGGCTTTTATCGCACAAAATAAGTGGAGATTGGCGTTGAATAAGAGAGAGGGCATGGAGAAGGATTATGTGGCGCAAGGTGGAATCCTAGTCTTACTAGGATTCTGTCTTATGACTTGTTTTAATTTAGTTTCCCAAACCAAATCAAATCAAAATTAGATCAACCCAATTAAAATAGGTCTTAACCCAATTAAGAACCTAATTTAATCAGATTAAATTAGATTTAAATCTGATTTAATTTTCTAATCAAATTAGAAATTAGATTGACCCAAGTCCTAGTTGAACTAGGACTAGTTTTTCCTTGCACTTGGCTTATCCAATAAACTAATTGGACTTGATCCAATCAAGCTCAAAATAAATTTAATTAAATTATATTTAATTAGACTTAATTTCAGCCCATTGGCTTAATCAAATTAAGTCAATTAGCAATCGAATTGCTAATCGATCCTCCTGCAACACTTGCACTGGGTTAAATGTCAATCGTATTGATCATTTAACCCTAGAATGATTCTTAATCATTGATCAACCATCTGATCGGATCATGAACTCTAATGTGTGTGACCTCATAGGTCCGAACCTAAGTCGGTAGTATAGGAACAAATTTCTATACCAATCGAAGTGACCATCTAGCAATGGTACCCGACGATCGGATAGGTCGAATGTGTAGAACAACATCCTTAGAACCCATGCGGATATAGTTTTCATATAATTCATCCCCTTGACCAAAATGATCATAGGACACCCCAAAGTTTAACTGTCAACTCTGATCAGGTTGTCCACATTGTATTTCAAAATATCAAATCCATCTGATGGATTACCCTGGCCAAGGTTTTGCTAAATTGAAATACAGCGACTCATTCTTCTCCAACTCTTGGAGTGGTCAATCCCATCTCGATCACACTCTGACTTCGCAAGTACTTGACTGTGCCCAGAAGCCTTCCGTCCCTGAATTAGAAATTCAGTTAGTCTAGTACCAAAGCACAGTGAGTTGCTTGCAAGTCACTGAGGTGATCTCAAGTCTAAGGGACACTTATACCTATATCCCATCAGAGACATTCTCGACAGCAGAATGCTCTGGAGTTGGTCACGTTCAATGATGATGTACCCTTACATCTCACCTGTATGCCATACCAGTGTCTCCACACTCCTTGGTTAAGAGGACAACCAACCCATATGGCCTACAGCGACCTATGCTCGATAGAAGCTGTCGTCCTTATTAACAGCTTATCATTTGGTCGTGAACAGTTTTAAGGACTAATCGATAAATCCTCTCTTTATCGAATCTAAATAGTCCTAAGGACTTCATCATAACAACGGAGTTCATTAGAAGATGAAAGCTTATGATGAAAATGCCAAATATATTTTATTTATTAACAAATCAATTACAATACTTGGTTGCTCAACCGTCAACAGCTTGACGATTGACTTTTTGGGACACATTTCCCAACAAAAAGTTGATAAGAAGATGCTCTAGTCTTTGGTGCAATGTGGTCAACTCCCTCCCATCCTACTAGAATCAGATCTTTTTTCCAAATTGGTGAAGGGCAGCAAACACTCTTTTGGAGAGATCCATGGTAGTGCAATGCTCCACTCAAACTAATCTTCCCAATGGCATGTTGGCTCAATTCTTCATTCGGAGATCTCTTACTTGGTCCATTAAGCTGCCTCCTATCGCCTCACTTGATACTATATTGTCATTCACTGACCTCTCTGGTCTCTTATCGTAGATCTCCCTCAGCTCATTCTGTAGATAGTTTTGATTGGAAGTTTAAAAGTAGTGGAGTTTTCTCCACTTCATCTCTATACAATTTTATGAGTTTTAGAGGTGTTAGGGTAACTCTTTGGAGCCTTAGCATATCTCACAAATTCTAATGCTTTCTTTGGCTGGCATGGTGGAAAAAGCTCAATATAAAAGAAATGCTCGAGAAGAAACTCGGTAAGCACCTTAGGCCTTGTGTGATTTGTGGACAAGCACTTGAAACTATTGATCATATCTTTTCTACTTGCCCCACCTTCTATGCCATCTGAAAAAAGATCTGCTCAATGGTGGGAGTCTTTTATCCCCAATCATCTTTTGACTACCTTTGCACTCATTAGGTTCATCGCAACTTTACCAAGAAGGTCAATTGCATTATTTTGATGTTGCTTGTTGCCATTGCTTGGTCATGTTGGAAAGAGAGAAATAATAGACTATTTCTTAGCAACCACAAAAACCCCTTGTCTCTATTACTACAGACTGAATAAAAGTTTTCCAAGAATAGTCTGTTATCCATAAACAAGCTGAAAAATCATCGAATTTGCTGCTGCATGGACACAGATCAAAAGAACTCACTCTCTACTGGCAGAGGATTAATAACATTATAGAAGAGATGAATCACATCAATGCTGTTTTCGAAATGCCTCTTTGTTATCCATTGCAAACCCTTCTCTCACTGCTATTCTCCATTTTGGATTTTCTTTAACTCATTTTTTGTGTACCTGAAAACATTCTCTTTCTCCACCTATAGTTCTATTTCTATCACTCCTGTAACAATTCCCTAATTTGTGCTGTTGTAACTTTGTTCTCCATTACTAAGTTGCTGCAATAGTAACTTCTATAATCCTCCTTTTTTTATTAAACAAATCTGAGTGGCTCGCTTATGCCTCCCCTAACCTCCAAAAAAAAAAAAACATAGAAAAAAAAGGACAAAGAAAGACAATAGCTGGAGAGGAAGTAGGAGGCTATTTATATGTCCCTAGGGATAAATAAGGTTTTCAAATTCAAAATTCTAGCACATCAAAATTATATGGTAGAAAAGAGGTTCTAATAGTAGAGACCTACTATCAGAATATTCTAGCGGTGAGAATTTGCTATCAAAACACTCTGATAATTAAAAACTTTTGTCAGAACAATAGAAAGTTAAACCATTTTGCAATATTGTATGTTGTTTTGAGGGTGCCAAGATTCAACATTTGAATTTGATGGCAAATGCTTGCTGCCAGAATATCTTGATGTTAGAACACTATAGTTAGGACCCCAAACGTTGGAAAACTTAAAAATAGCTTCCGATGGTAGGATTTTCCTATTTAAAGGTTCTTATGACAAATTCTTGCCACCAGAATAGTTTTAAAGGCAGAATTTTGCCGTTAAAAGGCCTAGGGCTAGGAAAAGGTAAGATTGATGTACTGTACATGGTACATGCTTTGGGGCATCTTACATGTTAACACCTCCAAAGGATGCACAAGGGGCCAAAACATGGGGTGTTTGCATCCTTAAGTAGTGGATTAGATAGCAAAAATAAAGTGTGTTCCATGAGCATACAAGGATATCTCTAATATAGTAAAATTAGAAAAAAAAATCATAAAATAAGAAAAATTTGAAAATATGATGATCTAAAGAATACACACATGGCTTGCATCAATATTTAACACCGATGCACATGCTTTCAATAGTTTTATGCAAATCTCTGTAAATTTCAGTTTCATGCAAGTTTTGTGCAAGACTTACTCCGCTTAGGCTCGTCGGTGTCAAATTTTTTTTTTGATGGTAATTGAGGTCATAACCAACTACCAAACAAATTTATACAAATTCAAAAAATTTACAGGACTTGAAAGAAGTTTGAGAAGGATGTGAGAGATAAAGGATTACATGAGCATAATAGTTAACCGCTTGGGTCAAAAGTGGAGAGAAAAAAAATAGAGGAAGGAAAACAGCAACCCAAGCCTCTCTCACAAAAAATTGATTGGTTCCTTATCGCAACCTAAGTCTTTCCAAACTCCAGCAAAAGTAGCAGGTTTACAAAACACTGACCAATCATTGAATAAATTTAAAGCGGTTGACGTGACACTGTCAAACATAAAAACTTGAAACATTATTGTGGATGAAGAACTTAGAGGGTGAAGCAGATTACATTCCAAATATTCGAGAAAAGGCTATAATTGGAGAAGATGTGGTCAATGGACTTCAGTGTAGTGCCGCAAATCATGCAACCTCCTATATTTTATCCAAGTTTTTTGCCCACAACTTTTCTCTAGTATTCAATTTGTTTTCCAATAAAGCCACATGAAATATTTGATTTTTAAGGATGCAAATAGATTCCAAAGAGAGGAGGCAAACTTACATTTCATACCAATGGAGTTGAAAAAGTGATACATTAAAGAGGTTGTGAAATTACCTGAGCTCTCGGCTTTCCGACAAATCCTCTCTCTATCTGAGCTGAAAGTACCATATTTAATAAGTGAATAAGCTATTGAAATTCAACATGGGCTTGAGAAGATGGGTTTGAAGGTGGTTTAATTTTTCATTTGTGTATGTGCTAGCTGAAAAAATGTGCCACAGTGCCACTTTTGCGATAACATTGAGAGTGTAGTGCAGAGAATAAGATTTGAAGTGGTGCCTCCAAATTCAGTTGTCCTTCTAGAAAAAAGTTTCTTTGTTATTCCCAACTATGTGTTGAATTCTATTCCAAAAGGCTGGTAAAGCTTTTAAGATATCACATCAAAGATTTGAGTAATGTTGAATAGGTCTCCAAGTGCAACAGAGTCTAATCTTTTTATACTAAGCCAATTGCACCTATTTTTTCCAAAGATCAGACTTATTTGATAACATCCTCCTGATTTAGTAAGAAGAGAGGTATTTAATAAAGTGATATCTTTTACCTTCAAACCTCCTCTATCCTTCTGTATGCACACAGTTTTTCAATTTATCTTACAAGAGAGGCTGCTGGTAGAAAAGCCCCACTCTATAAGAAGGATCATTGATAAGAGTCAATCCTTTTCATAACCTAAGCTAATAATCTACAAAATGACATATAGAACAATAGTAGTGAGGTAAGAATAGAGTTTACCAACATTAGGCACCCTGGAAAAGAAAGAAAATTAGCTTTCTAAGTGGCCAATCTAGATTCAATGCATTGTATCAGAACCATCTAGTCAGCTTTGAAGAGTCTTTTACTTCCCAATGATAGGCTGAGATACTTGATTGGAAGAGCCAAGACTTTGCAATTCAGCCAAGCAGCACACACTCTTGTCCTAAGGGGGAGGTCGATTCAATGAAGGAGATTGAACACTTTTGAAAATTGATAGAGAGACCAAAGGTTTGCTCAAAGCTAAAGAGAATAATCTTTAAGATGGCAATATATTCTTTCTTTACTTTAGAGAAGATAAGAGTGTCATCTACATATTGAAGAATTTTTATGCCACCTCTTATCCAAGGATTACCAAGTCCCTCAAAAATGCCTTTTGAAGCAGCCTTTTCAAATATCTTATTGTTGGAATTTTGTATTGGAGTATACATGTATGTTTCAATTTTTTTTTTCTAAACAACATAGCAGAATAGAAGATTAAATTTTTTTTTAATCTAAATCATATACATATAAGATATAGAATACAAGAATCTACTTCATATGCTGAAATTGAACACATGCTGAATTTTATGCTGAAATTGAATATGTGATTGAATCATATACCTATTTCATAATTCTTTTCTTCAAATCTAGATCTGGAAGAGCGTAGATTTTTTCTTAGCTATACAAGTATCCGATCTCTATGGGTATCCACTCAGGATCAGCCTGGAACAGTTCTCTTTGGTGTTGATCCTTCTTCTCTAAGAACAATCAATCTGCGAATCTGAATCAAGCCTGGATCACGATCAACTCTTTGATCTTTTTCTTGATCTTTTCCTCTTTTTCTCTTATTTTTCTTTTCTTAATTATGAAGCAATCAAGGATTGAAAAATTAGCTAGCAAAAGGACACCCAAGCTCCTCTTGGGCATGGAGAAGTGGGATTCCCAACACCTTGGGCATTGGACTTCGAGGGAGAAGAGAGGGAGAAGAGAGAGAGGGTGTGGGGAGCTTCTAAGGGAGGTGTAGGCTGCTAGAATTCAGAGCTAAGGAGCCTTAGAGAAGGCCCCTTTAAATAGGCATAAGGTTTGAATCCTATTCAAAATTAAATTACCACTTAATATAAGTTCTACTTATATTAGGAATCCTTATTTCTTTAGTTATTTGACCTCTTTTAGGAGATCCTTTAGATGCCAATTTTTGGAGTCCTAGCATCCACAAATACACACACCACATGGCTGCTATGGGACACCCCAATTAGGTCCCCACGCCCTCTCTAGTGTGTGCACACCCAACTTGATCAAATCAAGTAGCACCCAATCAAAACTATCAAGAAAATTGATTAAGGGTTTGAACTCTTAATTCATTTGATCCAAAAATTTTAGGCATCAACAATTGGAGCCCAATGAATCTAATTCATTTAGATTATTAGCAGATAATTAAACTTAAATTAATTTTATCAAATAAGAAATTCAAACATAAAAAAAAATTGAATTCAACCATGTGCCAGCAAGGTTATCCTGAACCCAATAGGATTTCTCTAAACCCAATTAAGACTTTATAAGCTCAATTACTTATTCTAGATCTAATTCCTTTATTGTGTGACCCTATAGGTTTAATGCTATCTGTTAGTGAGATATATAATGATCTTTCTCAAGCATCATTGAAACTCTTTTCAATAGGTCGGAATAGTTTCGCTCTAACTCATCAAAGATTATCGATCCTGAGCAACCTTAATGAGCTCTTACCATTCACCAATGACACCTAGCAGTATGTAGTGGTAATCCAGCAGAATAAAAAAAGAACCTCAAGGTGTAGTTCACATGTGATTCAGTCCTTTTATCATGAGTTCTGACTAGATGGAAGATCATGGATAAATTATCAAACCTCATCATCAGTCATATGATAGATTCGATCAGCTCAAATCCAATTATGATCTTTATGAAATTTTTTTTTCATCAATCACATTGTTGTGGCCACAGACTCTCAGACTTAGCCTCTTAAATCTCATAGAACTACTTGAAGGAAAAATTATCTTTTTCCTTGTAGGATCTTCCAGATCTAATGAGATCTGGGATGGAATATTTAAAAAAAAAAATTATCCTACTTTATTTCAAATATAAGGTCTATTAGATCTGATTCTTATTATCTGATATTTAATTTAAAATTAAATCTAAAACTTGAAGATTAGAGAAATACCTCTAGGGTAACTAGATTACCCTGTAGATGATCGCAGCAATGCCCGAGGTTCAAAAATAGCCACGCAGTCGCCTGGCCTCTATCGATATCCATTCGAGCAGGATCTGGATCATCTTCTCCTTGCAAATCTCTACTCCAAAAATTAAATCTAGATCTGATCTGAAAGATCTTCAAAAGATCTTCTGAAGCTGGAGCAGCAGCTTCTCGATAAATTTCTGCAGCCTTCTGATCAGGGAGCCACCACGCCTTGGACAAGCACCAGATGGATGCCCAACTTCGAAGTGAAGAGGGGAGAGAGAGGATTAGAGGGGATGTAGAGAAGTGGAGGGATATCAGGCTTTTGCTGGGTATTGAGCAGATTCTAATAACCCTAGGCACAGACAAGGTTTAAATAAATCCTGCTGCACCATGCAGTGCCACATCATTCGACCAATTAGAAAATTTTAATTAATTTTAAAAAAATTTGATTGATGGAGTGATATCATCTGATCATATCAGATAAGAACCACACCAAACCCTCCTACTGTTGGCACCAACACTGGATAAACACAGTGAGATTGGCGCCCAATAGTTTGAGTCGATCAAGGCATAGAGTCCTCATCTCATGGGACTCTATCCTTATCCACTTGGGGTGCACGCCCAATCTGATCTTAGTGCCCACTTTAAGGCCTAATTTAGCAGGTGGACACTCCACAAAAACTCTCCAATGACCTCTTGTCAAGTGGCCTTCAGTTCAAGATTCATAAGTCAATGTTTGACCGATGTCCTAAAACGAAAATGACAGGTGACAGAAATTGGCAGATGTTATCTTAAATTCATCTCATGAATTAAGATAAGACTTTTCTGAGCTGGACTAGCTCCAATCAGACTGAGAAAAATCTTCTCAAGATCTTCTGGATGAGTCAAATCACATTTGGCTCAGTCGAGATAAAAAAGATTGCACGAAGAGAAAGTTAGGCTCAATCGTGTGCTAGCACGATTTCTTTGAACCTAATTGGATCTAATCTAAATCAATCGAACTGGACTAGCTCAATTGATGACATCTAGAACCTAACTCTTGTTTGTGTGACTCATTAGGTTTATTTTCGTATGGTAATAAGACATGTCATTATCTCATCATCGACATCATCGAAACTTCTTTCAATAGACCAGAACTCTTCTAATTCAAACAATTAGAATGATCAATCATTAAGATCATTCTAATTACTCTCAAAATCTACCAGTGATACTATGGGAAAAATTCAGTGCAGAGGTAAAATGATAATTTTAAAATTTTTTCAAAATCATTATTTTACAGTGAAAATTATTAATTAATCTAATTAATTAATAAAAATTTACCCTATACTAGAATCTAAATATGCTATATAGCATGCATTTATTTAAATTTAAAATTCAAATTCGAACAGTAAACACTTTACTGTAATATGTTCAGAACACAATACCTTTGTGCGGGTAGTAGATCGTCGTAATCTGATCACCATCGGGAGAGTTTGATCATCGCAATGCAGCCACACAATGTGTCTGGCCTCTGTGGATCGTCCACACGAAGCTTCCGATCTGATCGACTCCTCACGAGTGCTAGCTCATTGTAGAGCCCTTTTGACGGCCGATGCTGATCGAACTTCTTCGATCGATATCTGTCGATTCTTCGAATGCTCTGGATCATCAACAGACGTGCTTGAGAGGATGTTGAAGATCTCTCTGAGATTTTGTGGGCTCACGACACTCATAGCTCACTTTCTCACTTCTCGAACTCCAGGCTAAAACTCTAGGAAACTCATCGAAAATCTTGCACCCACTTTTCTTTCTTTTCTTTCTTTTTTTCTTGGAAGGATATGGACTTCCTTCTCACACGCAAGACTTCTCACACCCCAAAATTTTTCTCCAAAAATCTTCTTCTTGCATGCCCCACTCTTCTCCTCCTTTTATAACAACGTCAAACATCTTATCCAAAAGAAAGGATAAAGATGAGTAATTGCACATTTGAATTCAAATCAAATTTTGAATTCAAATGGACACCAACTCATCCCTTATCTACTAAAGGCATGAGGCATGGCTTAAATTATGCATGGAGTGATTTTATGAGAAATCTTTTCTCATGTAATAAATGGGGTGTAAAAAAAGAGATAAGGTGCAAAGATTGATTGCCCATTCAAATTCAAACTTTATTTTGAATTTGAATGGCCAACCAATCATCTTATCTATTCATATGGCACATTAATGTGGGGCGTGGAGAGGGCTTAGCATAAGGAAAAAAATCATGAGAAGTTCCTTCTCATGAATTCAAATGGGTGTAATGGAAGTGAGGTGGCGCATGGAGATTGGGTCAAGGTGGTTTAATTATTTAAACCAACCTAATTGAACCAAATAAGTTAGGTCCAATTAGACTAATTTAAATCCAACTAAATTAGACTTAATTAGGCTCAATAAAATCCTAATCAAATCAAAAATTTTTAAGCCCAACCCCTGATCAAATCAGGGACTAAACCATCTCGATGATTAGGTCAACTCTTAACCTAATCGGGTCAAACACAACTGAATCCAATTCAATTGGACTTGATCCAAAAATAATTACTCAATCAAATTGAGTTAATTAGTGATTAAATCACTAATTAAACCTCTCATAAATACTGAGTCCAAATTCGATGGGCAATTAGGCATCAGAATTCATCGATATGTAACCCTGATCGAAAAGTCCCAACCAGTGGGACTCTTGACCCCTGTACCCATAATGTGTGGAACTCGTGATTAGAGAATCCTGATTCTCGATCATTGAGTCCCAAATATATAGAATTCTACATCAGCCATCAGATCAGATAGGAACCTCTAATGTGTGTTACCTCGCAGGTTCGAACCTAAGCTGGTAGCATAGGAACCAATTTCTGTACTAATCGAAGTGACCATCTAGCAATGGTACCCGACATCCGGATAGATCGAAGAGTCGCAATCGCAACACTCAGAACCTACATGAATATGGTTACTGTAAAATTCATCCTTTTGACCCCTGTGTTTAGGATGACTCAAGGTTAAACTGTCAACCCTGATCAGATCATCCGAATCGTGCTCAACTCAAACAGTCCTGTGACTCCTCACAAGGACTACCCTGGCCAAAATTTTGCTAAATTAAAACACGACTGTACACAGCTCCTAAATTGGAGTGGTCAATCCCATCTTGACACATGCACCGACAAGTCAAGTACTTGACTACACCCAGCAGCCTTTCGTCACTGAATTAAAAATTCAGGTAGTCTAGTGCCTAAGTGCAGTGAGTTGCTTGCAAGTCACCGTGGCGGTCTCAGGTCGGAGGGATATTAATACCCATATTCCATCAGAGCAAATCTTGACAGTAAAAATAGCTCTGGAGTCGGTCACGTTCAGTGCAGATGTACCCTTACATCTCACTTATATGCGATACCAGTGTCTCCACACTCATTGGTTAAGAGGACAACCAACCTATATGGCACACAACGACCTATGCTTGATAAATGTTATCGTCTTTGGTAATAATGTATCATTTGGTCACGAACAGATTTAAGGACTAAACGACAAATCCTCCTTTGTCGAGTCTAAATAGTCCTAAGGACTTCACCATAACATAGGAGTTCATTAGAAGATGAAACATTTTGGGATGAAAAATATCAAAATAATTTTTATTAATTCATAATTTATGTACAAATACAAAAATGAGCACAACCGTCAACAGGCTGACGATTGGCTTTGAGACACTATTCCCAACAATCTTCCACTTGGCCTAAAGCCCATCGGTGCAGTATCTAATATCCATCTTCGACTTGTAGTTGTCGAACTCCTTCACCGCAATGGCTTTAGTGAATGGGTCAGCCAGGTTCTCCTTCCCGTTGATCTTCTGAAGATCGACGTCACCTCGATCCATAATTTTTTGGATGAGATGGTAGCGGCACAGAATATGCTTCGTCCGCTGGTGTGCCTTTGGTTCCTTCGCCTGAGCAATGGCTCCAGAGCTGTCACAGTAGAGCAGAACTGACCAACAAGGGAGGGTGCTACTCTGAGCTCAGTGATGAATTTTCTCAGCCACACCACTTCTTTGGCAGCATCTGATGCGGCGACATACTCCGCCTCGCAAACTGAATCAGCCACTGTGTGCTGCTTGGAACTTTTCTAGCAGATAGCCCCACCATTAAGAGTAAAAATAAATCCCGACACACTTTTGTTGTCATCGTGATCAGACTGAAAACTAGAGTCTGTAAACCCTATAAGTCTCAAGTCTGATTCACCATAAATAAGCCACTAGTCCTTAGTATTTCTTAAATACTTCAGGATGGTTTTAACAACCTTCCAGTGATTCTTTCCTGGATCAGATTGGTATCTACTCACTACCCCTAGTGAGTATGCCACATCTGATCGTGTACATGTCATGACGTACATGATAGATCCCACTACCGAAGCATATGAAATTCTACCCATACGCTCTCTCTCTTGAGGTGTTGTCGGACAATCCCTCTTCGAGAGAAAAATTTCATGGCCTATCGGTAGATAGCCTTTCTTGAAATTCTCCATGCTGAACCTCTTCAGCATAGTATCTATGTACGTAGATTGGGATAAATCAAGCAACCTTTTAGATCTATCCCTATAGATCCTCATCCTTAGGATGTAGGAAGCTTCTCCCAGATCCTTCATGGAGAACTGTGACGACAGCCAAATCTTTATTCCCTGTAATACAGGGATATCATTTCCATTAAGAGAATATCATCCACATACAATACAAGAAATACTACTACTGGACCATTAGCCCACTTATAAATGCAGGGCTCTTCTCCATTCTTAACGAAGCCATACGTCTTGATCGTCCTATCAAAACGTATGTTCCAACTCTGGGATGCCTGCTTAAGTCCATAAATGGACCTCTGTAGTCTGCACACCTTAGACTCATCTGTGGATGTGAATCCTTCAGGTTGTATCATATACACCTCTTCATCCAGCTCTCCGTTTAGGAAAGCTGTCTTCACATCCATCTGCCAGATTTCATAGTCCAGATGAGCAGCTATCGCAAGCATAATCCTAATGGATTTGAGCATTGCCACAGGAGAAAATATCTCGTCATAGTCTATACCATAACGTTGACGATATCCCTTGGCAACCAGACGGGCTTTGTAGGTTTCCACCTTTCCGTCTGCGCCCCTCTTTCTCTTGAAGACCCACTTACATCCTATGGGTTTTACTCCTTCGGGTGGGTCAACCAATGTCCACACATCGTTGACCTTCATGGACTCCATTTCGAATTTCATGGCCTCTAGCCATTTCTCAGAGTCGGGTCTCTGCATTGCATCCATGTAGGTGATCGGATCCTCATCATTTTCATCAAGTTCGATAGGATCGTCATCCCGGACCAAGAAACCATAATATCTGTCCGATTGACATGGTACTCTATCAGATCACCTAAAGGGTGCTTGAACAATGGGCTCCGAATCTGATCTAATCAAATCCGATTCAGGTTCAGCAACTTGCATCGGATTTTTCACCTGTCGAATTTCGTCAAGTTCGACCTTAGAGGCAACAATCCCTTCACCAAGGAACTCCCTTTCCAAAAAGATTGTCTTAAGGCTGATAAATACTTTTTGCTCATCAGCTAGTAGAAGTAATATCCTTTGGTCTCTTCTAGGTACCCTATAAAATTATACTTGTCAGACCTAGGTCCAAGCTTGTCCGTAATTAAATGTTTAACATAAGCAGGACACCCCCAAGCTCTAAGGTGCGAGAGTACTGGCTTACGTCCTATCCATATCTCATATGGTATTTTGGTTATAGACTTACTCGAAACCCTATTTAGAAGGTAACAAGCCGATTCGAGTGCATATCCCCAAAGGGAGATCGATAGACCAGCAAACCCCATCATGGATCGAACCATGTCCAACAAGGTCCGATTCCTCCTTTCAGACACACTATTATGCTGTGGTGTTCTAGGAGGTGTCAACTGAGAGAGAATCTCATTCTCCTCAAGATATGTCAGAAAATCATTGGAAAGGTATTCACCTCCTCGAGCAGATCGAAGAGTTTTAATACACTTTCTAGTTTGTTTTTCTACCTCATTTCGGAATAGTTTGAATATTTCAAACGACTCCAACTTATGCTTCATTAAATAGACATACCCATACCTCGATAGGTCATCTGTGAAGGTTATGAAGTAGAAATATCCACCTCTTGCACTTGAGCTCATGGGTCCACATACATCAGAATGTACCAAAGCCAAGAGTTCACTGGCTCGCTCACCTTTTCCAATAAAAGGTGACTTGGTCATTTTACCAAGAAGATAGGACTCACAGGTTGGAAGTGATTCATAATCACCTACTTCAAGAATTCCTTCTTGAGCCAATCTGTTTATCCTGTTCTTATTGATATGACCTAGCCTACAGTGCCAAAGGTAGACTTCTGACACATTATCTATTCTAGGATGTTTACCGGAGGTTTGAACCACATTAACAGATTGTGATAGAAAGTAAATTCCATTATTAAGTTATTCAACAAACATTGTAACACCATTCAAAATGATATTGCAAATATTTTCTTTTATTAAAAATTGATAACCGTTCATGGCCAAAAGGCCTACAGAAATAATATTTAATAAAAAGCTTGGACAATAGTGACATTCACTCAGAATTATATTTTGAGAATTGATTACAAGGTTCATGATTCCTAATGCTAGAACTGGAACTTTGCTTCCATCTCCAACGTTCAGGAATCTCTCGCCTTCATCAAATCTCCTACTGACCTGCAGATCCTGCATCGAATTGCAAATATGATAAGGGCTTCCGGTATCCAATACCCAGACAGTAGTATCACAAATGAAAAGTTGCAAGGTGTTATCATATAAGTACCTTGCTTCTTCTTTGGCCTGTTGGATCCAGTGAGGCAATGTATAGAGGACAGTTCCTCTTCCAGTGCCCTTGCTTCTTGCAAAAGAAGCACTCCGCCTGGCTCTGGTTGGGCTTGCGCTTCTTGGTCTGACCCTGTGCAGACATCTCAGTATGCGGCTGCACCTTCTTATTCTTCTTCTTCTTGTTCTTCTTCCCTTTCTTAAAGGGTCGACGACCAGAAGAAGACCCTCCCATAATATTTACCGACTCCTTATGGAGCTGGTGGTCCTTCTCAAAGTTCTGCAGCAACCCCAACAAGCCGTGGTAGTTCACTGAAGGTTTTGTCATTCGAAAATGAGTAAGGAAGGGAAGGTAGGACTTGGGCAGAGAATTAAGGATCGCATCCTTACCGAGCTGCTCGTGCAGGAGAAAGCCCAGTTTACTTAGGCACTCAATCATTTCGATCATGTACAATACATGATCAGTGACTGAGGCTTCATCCCTCATCCGAGCATTAAAAATGGCACAACTAGTTTTTGTCTTTCAACATCATCAGGCTTGCCAAAGGAGTCATTCAACATTTGAAGCATCTCCTGTGGTTGGATGTTCTCGAACCTACGGCTGAACTCATCATTTATTGCCGCCAGCATAATGCACCGAACAGTGGTGCGGTCGTTGAGCCACTTCTGATAAGTGTCTCGGACCGTCCCTCTAACGTTCAGGACTGGCTCCTCAGGTGCCGGATCCATTACTACATAAAGGATCCGCTCATGCTCAAGGATGATTTTTAATTTTCTATACCAGCTATCAAAATTAGGTCCCATGAGCTTGTCATTATCTAATAATGATCGAAGGGATAGGGTAGTGGCCATAGCTGCATAAAGGAAAATCAGACCTCTATTAGTACATAAATTATAAATACTAAAGACTTGGACTTTAGTCTAAAGTTTCTCCCAGTATTTTTACGAACTGGTAGCCTCAACCTCCAATTCGAGAAATTACTTTAATTTCTTAGTGGGTACTAGAATCCACACATACTACACACGAGCCCAACTTTGGTTGGTCAACCCGTGTGCATCTATGGGTAGGTTCATAACCAGTTGTTTCTCTAAACAACTTCTAATAATTAATTTTGCCCCAGAACCTAATCAGTAGGCTTTGGCCTCCACTGAAAAGATCTGGTTAGGTCCAACCATTAACATGATTTGATTTGGTGAATCGGACCAATAAATGATCAGGCCCGACTTTGGCCGGCCAACCTGATCACCATCAGAAAGACTCAAACCAAATTATCATATTATGAATGATAATTTCATTAGTCAATAAGCACCAGGCCTTTGGGCCTCCAATGATTATTAAACTAATTGACTCATTATCACTCACTTAATGGGAGGCTATGACTTAGTTATCAATATAACTTAATCATTTTTAGGGACCTAATAATTTTTGAGGATTTTATTAAAAGATAGATGAGAAGAAAATATCCAGCTAATTTCAATCCTCCCACTGACTTCACCAAGTCAGATTAAAAAGGATTTAATTAAGGCTGGCATTAGGAGCACCAAAATCAGTCAAACTGATTTACCTAATGACATGGGTGAGCCCTAATCATCAAGTGATCTAATTAAAACCTAATTCATCAGGTTGGCCAGATAAGTGAGATCAGTGGTGGGGATATGCCATTAACTCATCAGAGATCGAATCACTGCGAGTAGCTCCCGCTTAAAAATCACTGATCAAACTGCCAAACTTACTTTAGACACCAACCGGTTCATTAGTTAAATTTGATCAACTTAGTAAATTGGGTTCCACCGCGTAGCCATGAATTAAGTCCATCTTGGTCTAGTTAAAGACATGGACCCATTCAACTACAACTATTGGAGTTGAGTCTAGAGTATCCTTGACCTAATCTAATTCAACTTTTGATTAGATTTGATCAATTACTATAATTTAGTCCATTTCTTTAAGCTAACCTTAGGTCTAACCCAATTATGGATCTAATCCATCTAACCCATTGACCCATAAGTTTATGCAATTGTCTTAGATCTTAATTCATAATTCTAGACCTACTAGACAATACTTAATTCTTTTAATTAAGTATTTGGGCTGATGGGTCAGGGTTTGGTATTTTGAAAATAATTTTCAAATTTAAAAAAATTTATTTTTTGTTCACCAAATATGTTGACTCATTACACAAATAGATCAGTACATTTCATAAATAGCAATCCTATTGCTAATTACATAACAAAAAATAACTCAATCAAAATAAATCATAAATATTCTTTTTGCTACTTCATCTGTATGAGATATAATTGCATCGGCACCCCTACTGCTATAGGAGACCCTATCGAATGGGAAGAGAGGGCCTTTAAACCCTACTTTTCTCCTATGATCGGACGGCCATGGCAACCAACCCAATTCGATTACTTGCTACTTGGATCAAGTATATCTAAATATATCAATTTCAAAATTTAAATTTCAAATTTTAAAATTCAAATTTTAAAATTTGAATTTTAAATTTCAAACAAATTTCAAATTTCAAATTTTAAAATTTTGAATTTCAAATTTTGAATTTTAAATTTTGAATTTCAAATTTAAAATTTCAACCAAATTTTAAATTTTAAATTTCAAATTTTTGAATTTCAAATTTTTAAATTTTGAATTTCAAATTTTAAAATTCAAATTTCAAATTTTGAATTTCAAATTTTTTTGAATTTTAAATTTTGAACAACTTTCAAAATTCAAATTTTAAATTTTAAATTTAAACTTTTAGATTATAACTTAATATATGCATGCAAATATATATATCATATCTAAGAACCCACTCTGATACCATTTTGTGGGAAAAATTCAGTGCAGGGGTAAAATGGTAATTTTAAAATTTTTCAAAATCACTATTTTACAGTGAAAATTATTAATTAATCTAATTAATTAATAAAAATTTATCCTACACTAAGATCTAAATATGATATATAGCATGCATTCATTTAAATTTAAATTCAAATTTGAACAGTAAACACTTTATTGTAATGTGTTCAGAACATAATACCTTTGTGCGGATAGTAGATCGTCGTAATCTGATTACTATCGAGAGAGTCTGATCATCGTGATGCAGCCACACAGTATATCTGACCTCTGTGAATCATCCACATGAAGCTCCTGATCTGATCGACTCCTCACAAGTGCTAGCTCGTTGTAGAGCCCTTTTGATAGCCGATGCTGATCGAACTCCTTCGATCGATGTCTGTCGATTCTTCAGATACTCTGGATCATCAACAAACATGCTTGAGAGAATGTTGAAGATCTTCCTAAGATTTTGTGGCTCACGACACTCGTAGCTCACTTTCTCACTTCCCGAACCCCAAGCTAAAACTCTAGGGAACTCACCAAAAACCTTGCACCCACTTTTTTTTCTTTTCTTTCTTTTTCTCTTGGAAGATATGGACTTTCTTCTCACGCACAAGACTTCTCATGTCCCAAATTTTTTTTCAAAAATCTTCTTTTTGCATGCCCCACTCTTCTCCTCCTTTTATAACAACGTCAAACGTCTTATCCAAAAGAAAGGATAAAGATGAGTAATTGCACATTTGAATTCAAATTAAATTTTGAATTCAAATGGACACCAACTCATCCCTTATCCACTAAAGGCATGAGGCATGGCTTAAATTGTGCATGGAGTGATTTCATGAGAAACCTTTTCTCATGTAATAAATGGGGCATAAAAAAAGGGATAAGGTGCAAAGATTGATTGCCCATTCAAATTCAAACTTTATTTTGAATTTGAATGGCCAACCAATCATTCTTATCCATTCATATGGCACATTAATGTAGGGCATGGAGAGGTCTTGGCATGAGGAAAAAATTTATGAGAAGTTCCTTCTCATGAATTCAAATGGGTGCAATGGAAGTGAGGTGGCGCATGGAGATTGGGTCAAGGTGATTTAATTATTTAAACCAACCTAATTGAACTAAATAAGTTAGGTCCAATTAGACTAATTTAAATCCAACTAAATTAAGCTTAATTAGGCACAATAAAATTTTAATCAAATCAAGAATTGATTAAGTCCAACCCCTGATCAACTCAGGGACCAAACCATCTCGACGATTAGGTCAACTCTTAACCTAATCGGGTCAAACCCAACTGAATCCAATTCAATTGAACTTGATCCAAAAATAATTACTCAATCAAATTGAGTTAATTAGGGATCAAATCACTAATTAAATCTCTCATAAATACTGAGTCTAAATCCGATGGGCAATCAGGCATCAGAATTCATCGATATGTAACCCTGATCGAAAAGTCCCAACCAGTGGGACTCTTGACCCCGGTACCCATAATGTGTGGAACTCATGATCAGAGAATCTTGATTCTCGATCACTGAGTCCCAAATATGTAAGATTCTACATCAGCCATCAGATCAGATATGAACCTCTAATGTGTGTGATCCCGCAGGTTCGAACCTAAGCCGGTAGCACAGGAATCAATTCCTGTACTAATCGAAGTGACCATCTAGCAATGGTACCCGATGTTCGGATAGGTCGAAGAGTTGCAATCGCAACACTCAGAACCTACATGAATATGGTTACTGTATAATTCATCCTTTTGACCCCTGTGTTTAGGATGACTCAGGGTTAAACTGTCAACCCTGATCAGATCATCCGAATCGTGCTCAACTCAAACAGTCCTGTAACTCCTCACAAGGACTACCCTGACCAAGGTTTTACTAAATTGAAACATGACTGTACACAGCTCCTAAACTGGAGTGGTCAATCCCATCTTGACACATGCACCGACAAGTCAAGTACTTGACTACACCCAGCAGCCTTCCATCACTGAATTAAAAATTTAGGTAGTCCAGTGCCTAAGTGCAGTGAGTTGCTTGCAAGTCACCGTGGCGGTCTCAGGTCAGAAGGATATTTATACCCATATTCCATCGGAGCAAATCTTGACAGTAGAAATAGCTCCGGAGTCAGTCACGTTCAGTGCAGATGTACCCTTACATCTCACCTGTATGCCATACCAGTGTCTCCACACTCATTGGTTAAGAGGACAACCAACCTATATGGCACACAACGATCTATGCTTGATAAATGTTGTCGTCCTTGGTAACAACATATCATTTGGTCGCGAATAGATTTAAGGACTAAATGACAAATCTTCTTTTATCGAGTCTAAATAGTCCTAAGGACTTCACCACAACATAGGAGTTCATTAGAAGATGAAATATTTTATGATGAAAAATATCAAAATAATTTTTATTAATTCATAATTCATGTATAAATACAAAAATAAGCACAACCGTCAACAGACTGATGATTGGCTTTGGGATACTATTCCAACAGATACCTAGTAGTATATGGTGGCAATCCATCAGAAATGAAGACGAACCTCTCGATGTAGCTACCTGTGTGATTGAGTTCTTTTATCATGAGTTCTGACTGAATTAGGGTTAAGGTGAACTCATCAAACCCAACATCAGTCATATGAATCAATCGATCGATTCGAATCCGATGTGAAACCCCAATGGAAATCTCTTTTCCATTATTTCACTCTGCCATGGCCATGGGCTTAAGGACTCGATCTTTTGATTATCATAAGACTGCTCCTCTCATCTATCGAGGTTGATAGATCCCTTCTTGGTGCGATCTGGTTCCTACAATGAATATGCTACAGCCAACATACACCTCAGGATTTCGAATGGCTAAGAGATCGAGTTATAGTATAGTCAAACTATAACACACTCAAGGTGAACTGTCGATGTACCTCAGATCAAAAAATTAGAAACACAGCTGCAGCATCGAGCTAGTCATCGACGAGAAGGTAGATTTTCTTATGACTGCTCGAGGTGGTCATGCTCAATACTCTCGTTCTCAACGAATACCTGTACTCTCGCTCCAGTGCCTCTACACCGTAGACTCAAGACACATCTACCTTAAGGAAGCGATCATACACCAACCTTCCAGATCGATCACCATCCTCGTGATGATCCTATGGTCAGGAGCTGTTTATGAGTTAGTTATGTAATTCATGCCTTAAATTTTCAACTCTTGAAAATATGAATTAACATTCCTACTAACTCAAAGGATGTATCACAGACATAATGTACACAATGTGATAGTAGAATAATCCTTTTATTCATTTATAGTCAAAATTATAAATTTACCCTTACATTTGTACAGGAATGTGTCAGCCAATCTGGCATCTAGGGCACACATCTAACAAACTCCCACTTGACCTAATGCTAATTGGCTACATATCTATGTCCCATCTTCTCAAGGTAGACTTCGATCTTCTGCTGGCCTAATGGCTTTGTCAGTGGGTTTGCCACATTGTCTGTGGAGTTGACTCTCTTAATCTCGACATAACCTTTTTCGAGGTAATTACGGATTAGATAGAATCACCGCTTGATATGCTTAGACTTCTGGTGAGACCTTGGCTTTTTAGCTAGGGCTATGGCACCATTATTATCACAGTAAAGAGGGATGGCATCCAATGACATCACTCCAAGCTCTACGGCAAAGTTCTTGTACCAGAATGCCTCCTTCGCAGCTTTCGATGCAGCAATATACTCTGCCTTCATGGTGGAATCAGCAATCACCGTCTGTTTGGAACTCTTCCAGCTAACTGTACCACCATTGCAAATGAACAGACTTCCAGATGTTGACTTTCGATCATCTATATTAGACATAAAGTTTGAGTCTGTAAATTTCTGAACCTGGAGTTCTCCATTCCCAATGACTAGAAACATATCCTTAGTCCTTCTCAAGTACTTAAGGATACATTTCACAGAAGTCCAGTGCTCTTCGCCTGGATTCGATTGATATCTGCTTGTGACACTCACAGCATGGGCTATATCAGGTCGTGTACATAGCATGGAATACATGAGGCTTCTTATTATCGAAGTATAAGGGATCTTGCTCATGCGTTCAATCTCCTCAGGTGTGCTAGGGCACATCTTCTTGGAGAGATGAATGCCATATCTAAAAGATACTAAACCTTTTTAGCACCCCCTCTATGTACATCTTCTGTGAGAGTCCCAACATCCTATTTGGTCTATCTCTATAGATCTTAATACCCAGTATAAAAGATGTCTCTCCTAGATCTTTCATAGAGAACTCCTTAGATAACCATATTTTGACTGAGGTCAACATGAAAATATCATTCCCAATCAGGAAGATGTCATCTACGTACAGTACAAGGAAGATAACTGCGCTCCCACTGACCTTCTTGAACACACATGGTTCCTCCTCGTTCTTGATTAAATAAAATATTTTGATCATATCATTGAAACAAGTATTCCAGCTCTGAGATGCTTGCTTAAGTCCATAAATGGACCTTTGCAGCTTGCAGATCTTGTGATCATCATCACTGGATGTGAAACCAAGTGGCTGTTCCATATAGATATCTTTCTCAAGATATCCATTTAAGAATGCCATTTTCATATCCATCTGCCATATTTCATAATCAAAATAGACTGCAACAGCAAGCAATATGCGAATGGATTTTAGCATGGCTACGGACGAAAAGGTATCCTGATAGTCAATGCCTTCGTGTTGACTATAACCTTTCACTATGAGCCTAGCCTTGAATGTCTCCACATTCTCATCTGCACCTATCTTTCTCTTGAAGATCTATTTACATCTAATAGGTACAATACCTTCAGGTGGATCTACCAAGGTCCAGACTTGGTTTGAGTGCATCGAGTCAATTTCTGATCTCATTGCCTCTAACCATTTCTTGGAGTAGATATCTGATATCGCCTCATCATAGGTCTTGGGGTCATCACTATGAGCCCCATTTTCCATGAGGAATATTTTCTCTATTTCCTCTTGTATAGTACCTAAGTACCTTTCAGGAGGATGGAAAACCCTAGTCGATCTACGAGGTGGAAGAGGTTGTGTTAGGACTGATTCTAATTGATGGGTTCCTCAAGTTTCTTAGCTCGTTGCTCTTGGGAGATATTCTCTTTGAGATTAATTGTTCTTCCGATGCCACCATCTTGAATAAACTATTTTCAAGAAAAATAGTATGTCGATTCACAATCACATTGTTGAAGGAGGAAAATCGATTTTCCTCGTAGGATCTTCCAGATTTCATCAAATCTGGGATGGAATAATTTAAAAAAAATTTATCCTATATATTTCAGATCTAATTCTCTAGATCTAATTTTATTATCTGATATTTAAAATCTAAAATTAAATCTAAAACTATGATGAAAGAAGAAGTACCTCAAGGGTAATCTGATTACCTTGTAGATGATCTCTGCACAGCCTGAGGTTCTGATGTAGCCACGCAAGCGCTGGCCTCTATCGGTATCCACTCAAGCAAGATCTAGAACATCTTCTTCTTATAAATCTATGCTCCAAAAATCAGATCTCTATCTGATTTGGAAGTGCTTCAAAACTCCTTCTGAAGTTGGAGCAACAGCCTGTCGAAGATGTCCTGCAGCCTTCTGTTCCAGGCGTCACCATGCCTTGGATCTCTGCCAGATGGACGTCCAACTTTTTGGATGTGAAGAGGGGAGGAAGGAGAGCAGGGAGGATGTAGAGAAGAAGGAAGGGGGTAGCAGATATTAGGTTTTATGTATAAAATAATTTCTTCCACGAAACCCTAGGCACAACAGGGTTTATATAGACCCTATATGCTGCACAGTGCCACATCATTCAACCAATCAAAAAATTTTAATAAATTCTGGAAAAATTTTGATTGGTGGAGTGATGTCATCTAATCACATAGATAAGAACCCCACCCTCTCTCCTAAGTTGGCACCAACATTGGATAAGCTCAAGCAAGGTGGCGCCAAAGAGTCCATGTTTATAAGGACTCTTTGGTTCTTATCCATTTGGGGCACCCACTTTAATCCAATTGGGCTCATGCCATAATCTGATTATGGCACCCAATTCAATTGAGTTTTGGCATGTAGACACTCCACAAAAATTCTTCAATGAGCCCTCTTCAGTTTAAGATCCATATGTCAACATTTGACAGATGTCCTAAAATAAAATTCGCAGGTGACAGGAATTAGCAGGTGCTTGTCTTAAATTCATCTCATGAATTAAGACAAGCCTTTTCTGAGCTGGACAAGCTTCATTTAGACTGAAAAAAATCTTTCAAAGGTTCTCTGGGAGAGTCAAATCACATTTGGCTCAGTAGAGATAGAAAAGATTACACGAGGAGAAAGTTAGGCTCAATCGTGTGCTAGCACGATTTCCTTGAACCTAATTGGATCTTATCCAAATCAATTGGGTTAGCCCAATTGATGACATCCAGACCCTAACCTTTGTTTGTGTGACCCAGTTAGGTTTAATTCTGTATGGTAATGAGACATATCATGATCTCATCATCGACATCATCGAAACTCCTTTCGATGGATCAGAACTCTTCTGATTCAGAATAATTAGAATGATTGATCATCAATATCATTCTAATTGCTCCCAAAATCTACTAGTGACACCTAGCAGTATGTGGTGGCAATCCATCAAAACTGAAGATGAACCTCTTGGTGCAGCTATCTGTGTGATTGAGTTCTTTTATCATGAGTCTCGATTGAATTAGGGTTAAGGTGAACTCGTCAAACCCAACATCAATCATATGAATCAATCGATCGATCCAAGTCTGATGTGAAAACATAATGGAAACCTCTTTTTTATTATTTCACTCTGCCATGGCCATGGGCTTAAGGACTCGATCTTTCGATCACCATAGGACTACTCCTCTTATCTACCGAGGTTGATAGATCCCATCTTGGTGCGACCTAGTTCCTACAATAAATATGCTACAGCCAACATACACCTCAAGATTCTGAATGGCTAGGAGATCGAGTTATGGTGTAGTCAAACTATAATACACTCAAGATGAACTGTCGATGCACCTTAGATCAAAGAACTAGACACACAACTACAGCATCTAGCTAGCCATCGACGAGAAGGTAGACTTCCTTATGACTGCTCGAGGTGGTCACGCTCAGTACTCTCATTCTCAATGAATATCCATACTCTCACTCTGGTGTCTTCACACCATAGACTCAAGACACATCTACCTTAAGAAAGCGATCGTACACCAACCTTCAGGATCGATCACCATCCTCGTGATGATCCTATGGTCAGGAGCTGTTTATGAGTTAGTTATGTAAATTCATACCTTAAATTTTCAACTCTTGAAAATATGAATTTACATTCCTACTAACTCAAAGAATGTATCACAGACACAATGTACACAATGTGATAGAAGAATAACTCTTTTATTCATTTATAATCAAAATTATAAATTTGCCCTTAGATCTGTATAGGAATGTGTCAGCCGATCTGGCATCTAGGGCACACATCTAACAATTGTGATCTTCTGAAATATAGAAATAGTATCCTAATGACTCTTTAGGATATCCTATGAACCGAGCTGTTAAAGATCTGAACTCTAACTTGTCCGCCTACTGTCTCTTGACATGAGCCGGACAACTCCAAATTCTGAGATGACTCAGACTTAGTTTCTTACCATGCCATATCTCATACGGTGTGGTAGGAACGGTTTTAGAGGAAACCCTATTCAATACATATATTGCTGTCATGAGATAATGTCCCCAAAGAAACTCAGGGAGGTCCGTGAAGCTCATCATGGAACGGACCATATCTAATAGGATCCGATTTCTTCGTTCTGAAACCCCGTTGAGTTGTGGCATTCCAGGTGGAGTCCATTGAGAGACTATGCCATTGTTCTTAAGATAGTCTAGGAACTCCCGACTAAGATATTCGCCTTCTCGATCTGATCGAAGAACCTTAATGGGCTTTCTGTTTGTTTTTCTACCTCATGCCTGAATTCTTTGAACTTTTCAAAGGCTTCAGACTTATGTTTCATTAGAAACACATACCCGTACCTAGACATATCATCGGTAAAGATAATGAAGTAGACATAGTTGCCTCTAGCCGGCACATCAAATGGACCGCACACATCCGTATGTACTAGGGCAAGTAGGTCGTGGCTCTTTCCCCATGTCCCACAAAAGGGAGCTTGGTCATTTTACCTTGAAGGCATGATTCACAAACTGGATATGACTCGGAAGTCAACGGACTCAATAGTCTGGATTTCTCCAATTTGTTAACCCTGTCTTCCGCTATATGACCTAACCTTAGGTGCCATAGATACCTATCATTTAGACTATCTCTAGGCCTTTTAATTCTCATGGCATTCACATTTTACTCGATATGAAATACAGATACATCAATATATAGCTGATAGAGATCATTAATAAGAAAACCATTTGCAACTTTATTATTTTTATAAAATATGTTATAATGATCCTTATGAAAGCTAATCACATAGCCTTCTTGTACTAAACATGAAACAGAAATCAAATTTCTGCTTGCTGCAGGCACATAATAACAGTCTCTAAGAACTAAATCTAATCCTAATGGTAATCACAGAGGGTAGGTTTCCATAGCCATAGCAACAACTCTTGCTTCATTCCTGATGAGTAGGATCATATCCCTATCCCTCAGCCTCCTACTCTTCTCAAGATCCTGCATAGAAGTACACAAATGAGCACTAGAACCAGAGTCAAGTACCCAACTGGATGCAGAGAAAACCGTAAGATTAGATTCTATAACGAGCATACCTCCAGAAGGACCATCCTTCTTGTTCTTCAAGGTGGCCAGGTACTGAGGACAGTTTCATTTTCAATGGCCGTCTGAATTGCAGTGAAAATATTTTTTCTTTTCAGCAGCCTTCTTCTTCGGTTCCATCTTCTTTTTTTTTCCATCCACCTTCTGCTTCTTCATAGATTTTTTCTTCTTTCCAAAAGACTTTCTCTTGGAAGAAGTCCGCTCCACAGTAAGGATTGAGCCTTTTGAACCCTTCAAAGAAAGCTCAGCCGTAACCAATATGTTCATTAACTCAGCCAAGGTACACTGCATCTTATGCATATGGAAGTTCATGATGAACTGACCATATACATCGGACAAGGATTGAAGGATCACATCAATCTAAAAATCCTTGTCTAAGATGATATCGAGCTTCTCAAGCTCCTCAAGATCCTTAATCATTGTCAAACAATGATCTTGGATTGATTGCCCATCACGCATTTTAGCCTTAAAAAGTCTTTGGCAGACTTGATACTTGGCTGCGCGACTTTGTTCACCAAACAACTCTTGTAGGTGAGCTAATATTTGGCAGATAGTCATAATGTTCTCACGCTGGCGCTGCAAGTCATCAGACATGGCACCCAACATGTAGTACCTGGCTTTGTTATCCTTATCCATCTACTTTTTCAGAGATGCTCTCTGTTCAGTAGTCGGACGTATTGGTATGATTGGTGGATCCTGATCTAAGACATGAGTCAATTTCTCAGAATCCAGAATAATTCTGTAGTTCCTCAACCAGTCCTTGAAATTGGGTCCAGTCAATCTGTGGGTATCTAGTATTTTGGTCAGGGGGTTGGACGCAGACATATTTTTTGTAGAGAGTCAAAAGTTTTTAGTTAGATTTTGTAATCAGACTTAACCAATTTGTTTAAAGTTTCATTTTTAAACAAATTAGGCTCTCACTATTTTTTTAGATCCCTACACTTCCTAGGTAGAGATGTGAAAATCTCCGTGATTAGTAATTTCTAGTGGATGGTGTGGTCTCACCGACTGGCTCACCACCTCACCTAACAGTTATTGGTGATGGGTCAACCGATGAGTAGACAATTCTTGTCCAATGATTCTCTAATCATGGTGCACCCAAAACTTGATCTCTAATTCATGAAGCTCACCATGCCCGAAATATTGCTCCAATCCTTAGTTAAGTCAGACCCACCATTTGCATGAATTAGATTCCTGATTGGGTCCCTCACCGTATCTAGAATATTGAGCACAACCCATCCTCTAATCCGTAGCATCCAATGCCTAATGCACATGGTTGCATCTTCCCGATGCAATTGAGCCACTATAACTAGCCGAGAACAATCAATCCTGGGAAGGGCCCGAACATCCACAATGGTGGAAGACCTTAGACTTAATATTTTCTTAGAGAGATTTGATTTAGGTCTCCTTAAACTTGTCTTGACATAGTCATAAAATTATGACTAACCTAGTGACATGGGCTAGCTTGAATTGTTAGCCACCTCAAATCAGAACTGAATCGACACATATGGCCAGGTAAGTGAGACCGGTGGGAGGGCTATGCCGTTAACTTGACAAGAATGCATTCGAGTCGAGTAGCTTCCAATTAAAAACCAGTCGGTCGCATCTGCCTAACTTACCTTAGACACCAAATTATCGAACCAGAATCAATTGGGTTAGTCTACAATCCAGTCTCTAACCACTGAGCCAAATTAGGTCTTAACTTGATTGAGTCACATCTAAATGTGATTCGACCTTGACCTAGACTTAATCCTATTAGGCTGGTCAATTATTAGCTTTCATGATCCCACCTAACCAACTTTTGATTCGGTTTGATCAACCGCTGGACCTAATTGAGCTATCCAAGTCCGAACCCAATTTTATAAAAATGACTTAGATCTGAAATTCTCAATTTTAGACCTAATTTAATTTCATAAGCTTAATTCATTAATTAAGTCTTGGGTTCATAAACAAAATATATAAAATAAATTCTAGGATTTCAGGATCTAGGATTTTACAAAAAAATAAATTTTAATTTCTGATTAAGGATAAACGCACAGCACCCCTACACACCATAAGAACACCCCATTGAATGGGAGGAAAGGGTCTTAAACCCTATTTTATTCTTATGATCGGACGGTCATGAGGAACACCTTAATCAGAAATATTAATTTAACTATAAAACTAGTTAGATCTAAGTTACATATCACATATATAATTTCAGATCTAACTTATACATGCTTTGCATACATCTCATGTATTAAAATCTGATCTAATTAGCATGCTTTCAGATCTGATACATCACATATAACATCTAAAAAATAATATTTAAATTAAACTATTCAATATAAAATCTATTCTAGATAGTTACTAGAACAATTCTACCACTAGTCTAGGCATGCAACAGATCAATCTTATGTATTAATTAAAATTTTATTTTTTATTTTTTGATCTAAATATAATATTTATAATATCAAAAAAATAAAAAATAAATTAGATCTAATTTATATTTTAATCACATTAAAATATAAAACTATAAGACTATTCATAGATTAAACTACTCCTAGTCTAGTCACGCATCTCATATATGTTAGATCTACTTAGATTTAATTTTAATTTTTTTGATTTCAGATCCTATCACATCTGATGTGATATTTGAAATTTATTAATATTAGATAAATAAAAATAAAATTTAGATCTAAATTAGATCTAAAATAGAGTCATCAACCTGGCTCTGATACCAGTTAAAGGAAAAACCGCCTTTTTTCTTGTAGGATCTTCCAGATCTAATGAGATCTGGGATGAAATATTTTTAAAAAAAAATTATTCTACTTTATTTTAGATCTAAGATCTATTAGATCTAATTTTTATTATCTAATATTTAATCTAAAATTAAATCTAAAACTTGAGGATTAGAGAAATACCTCTAGGGTAACTAGATTACCTTGTAGATGATCGCAGCAATGCCCGAGGTTCAAAAATAGCCACGCAGTCACCTGGCCTCTACCAATATTCACTTAAGCAGGATCTAGATCATCTTCTCCTTGCAAATCTCTACTCTAAAAATTAGATCTGGATCTGATCTGGAAGATCTTCAAAAGATCCTCTGAAGCTGGAGCAGTAGCTTCTCAACAAATCCCTGCAGCCTTCCGATCAGAGAGCCACCACGCCTTGGACAAGCACCAGATGGATGCCCAACTTCTTGGACGTGAAGAGGGGAGAGAGAGGACCAGAGGGGATGTGAAGAAGTGGAGGGATATCAAGATTTTGTTGGGTATTAAGCAAATTCTAATAACCCTAGGTGCAGACAGGGTTTAAATAGATCCTGCTGCGCCATGCAGTGCCACATCATTCGATCAATTAGAAAATTTCAATTAATTTTGAAAAAATTTTGATTGGTGGAGTGATGTTATCTGATCATATCAGATAAAAATCCCACCAAACCCTCCTACTGTTGGTGCCAACACTGGATAAACACAGTGAGATTGGCGCCCAACAGTTTGAGTCGATCAAGGCATAGAGTCCTCATATCATGGGACTCTATCCTTATCCACTTGGGGTGTACGCCCAATCTGATCTTAGCACCTACTTTGAGGCCTAATTTAGCAAGTGGATACTCCATAAAAACTCTCCAATGACCTCTTGCCAAGTGGCCTTCAGTTCAAGATTCATAAGTCAACATTTGACCGATGTCCTAAAATGGAAATGGCAGGTGATAAAAATTGGCAGGTGTTGTCTTAAATTCATCTCATGAATTAAGATAAAACTTTTTTGAGCTGGACTGGCTTCAGTCAGATTGAGAGAAACCTTCTCAAGGTTCTCTGAATAAGTCAAATCACATTTGGCTCAATCGAGATGAAAAAGATTGCATGAGGAGAAAGTTAGACTCAATCGTGTGCTAGCATGATTTTCTTGAACCTAATTGGATCTAATCCAAATCAATCAAACTGGACTAGCTCAATTGATGACATCCAGATCCTAACTCTTGTTTCTATGACCCAGTTAGGTTCATTTTCGTATGGTAATGAGATATGTCATGATCTCATCATCGACATCATCGAAACTCCTTTTAATGAACCAGAACTCTTCTGATTCAGACAATTAGAATGATCGATCATCAAGATCATTCTAATTGCTTCCAAAATCTATCAGTGACACCTAGCAGTATATAGTGACAATCCATCAGAAATGAAGACGAACCTCTCGATGCAGCTACCTGTGTGATTAAGTTCTTCTATCATGAGTCCCGACTAAATTAGGGTTAAGGTGAACTCGTCAAACCCAATATCAATCATATGAATCAATCGATCGATCTGAGTTCGATGTGAAATTCCAATGGAAATTTTTTTTCCATTATTTCACTCTACCATGGCCATGGGCTTAAGGACTCAATCTTTCGATCATCATAGGACTACTCCTCTCATCTACCGAGGTTGATAGATCCCTTCTTGGTGCGATCTGGTTCCTATAATGAATATGCTACAGCCAACATATACCTCAGAGTTTTGAATGACTAGAAGATCGAGTTATGGTGTTGTCAAACTATAACACACTCAAGGTGAACTGTCGATGTACCTCAGGTCAAAGAACTAGATACACAGCTACAGCATCGAGCTAGTCATCGACGAGAAGGTAGATTTTTTTATGACTGCTCGAGGTGGTCATGCTCAGTACTCTCATTCTCAATGAATATCTATGCTCTCGCTTCAGTGTCTCTACACCATAGACTCAAGACACATCTACCTTAAAGAAGCGATCGTACACCAACCTTCTGGATCGATCACCATCCTCGTGATGATCCTATGGTCAGGAGCTGTTTATGAGTTAGTTATGTAAATTCATGCCTTAAATTTTCAACTCTTGAAAATATGAATTAACATTCCTACTAACTGAAAGGATGTATCACATACATAATGTACACAATGTGATAGTAGAATAACCCTTTTATTCATTTATAGTCAAAATTACAAATTTGCCCTTATATTTGTACAGGAATGTATCAGCCAATCTGGCATCTAGGGCATACATCTAACACTACTTTCTATCAAGATCGATAGATTCCATCTAGATACAAATCTTACTCCTATAGTGGATCAATTATCGCCAACATCTACTACAAGGACTCATTGAGACTATATTTATGTGTCAGTCAAACTCTAGCAGCCTCACTGTGAGTAGTCATACCATCGCAGGTCAAAAAACCATTCATACAATTATAGCATCGAGATAATCACTGACGATCGAATAGAAATCCAAGTGATTTCTCCTATGGTCATACTCAATACTAGTTATTTTCTAACAACATTCCACACTCATCACTTAGTATCTCTATACTATAGATCAGAGACTCATCTACTCCTAAAGAAGTAGTTTATGTGCGGGTCTATCCGAATCGATCACCATCCTCATAATGATACTATAATCAAAAGTATTTAGAAATTATATATATGTCTTTAATTCTCAACACTTTGAGCATATGTATCGAATTGTTAATTCCATGGATCATTCAAAGACACATCAATCTTGAATGAAAATGAAACTTGCTTATTTATTGATCAAATCAATGTATTAAGTATAAAATTATGTCCTAGATTTATTACAATGTGTTAGTCAGATTGGCTTCTAGGATATACATCTAATAATCTTCCACTTGGACTAAAGTCAATTGACCATTAATCTAAGTTCCATCTTCTCAAGGTGGACTTCTATCTTTGGTTGGCTCAATTACTTTATCCACGGGTCTGCCACATTATCAGCGGAGTCTACTTTTCGCACCTCAATATATTTCTTTTCGAGGTAGTTGCGTATACCGCTGTTCTATATACCTGGATTTCTGGTAAGACTTAGGCTCCTTAGCAAAGGCTATGGCATCATTGTCTTTGCAGTACATTGTCATAGCATCTAATGGTATGACATTCAGTTCTGCAACAAATATTAAAATCAGATTTCATCTTACACATCTACTACGTACTCAGCTTTCATTGATCGATTGTTTGGAATCTTTTCAATATTACACAAGAATACACCTTGATGTAGACATTCTATCATCAGCATCCATGTATCCTCTCACTCCTAACTCTGTCTATTCTCCAGAGATCAAGAATAGATATTTGGTGCTTCTTAAGTATTAAAGGATGTATTCACAGCAATCTAGTACTCCTACCCTGGATTTGACTAATATCTGCTCGTAACACTCACAGCAATGGCTATATTAGATCAAGTACATAGCATAATATACACCTATGTCCAAGAAGTAGAAGTCTTCTTTTAGAATTTTTTATACTGAATCTCTTCAGTACTTTTTCTATGTACAGCTTTTGTGACAAACCTAGCATCCATTTAGATCTATCTCTATAGACCTTTATTCCAAGCATATAGGATGCTTCTCCTAGATTTTTCATAAAGAATTTCTTAGACAACCATCTTTTAACCATAGTCAGCATGGAAATATTATTCATAATGAGGAGAATATCATCCACGTATAATACGAGGAACATTATTGCGCTCCCACTAGCCCTTTTGTATACACAAGGTTTCTTTTCATACTTAATGAAATCAAACAATTTGATCACATCATCAAAATGAAGATTTCAACTTTGAGAAGCTTGTTTTAATCCATATATGGACCTTTACAGCTTACAGACTATGCGATCACTGGTACCAGATTTGAAACCCAAAGGCTATTCCATATTGATATCTTCCTTGAGATATCCATTCAGAAAAGCAATTTTCATATCTATCTGTCAGATTTCATAATCATAATAAGCTGCAATAGCAAGTAGAGTACAGATAAATTTCAGTACGGCTACGGACGAGAAAGTTTTTTGATAGTCAATGCCCTCACACTGACTGTTGCCTTTTGCCATGAGCCTAGCTTTATAGGTCTCTACCTTACCATCAGCACCTATTTTTTTTTTATAGATTCATTTACACCGAATAAGTACGATACCCTCAGGTGGATCCACTAAGATCCATACTTGGTTCGAGTGCATCGAGTCAATCTCTGACTTCATTGCATCTAACCATTTTTTAGAATCGATGTCAGATATCACCTCGTCAAAAGTATTAGGATCATCACTATGATCTTTATCTCACATGAGGAATATTTTTTTACTTCCTCCGTAAGCATACCCATATACCTTTCAGGAGGTCGAGAGATCCTACTAGATCTACAAGGTGGTAGAGAAACATCAACTACTGGATCATGAATAATGGGTTCCTGAGGATCCATAGCTCTTTGCTCTTTAGAGACCTCTTCAAGCTTAACTAACCTCGCACTACCACTATCTGGATAAATTATTTTTCTAAGAATATGGTATTTCGACTTACAATCACATTGTGATCTTGTGAAAGGTAGAAGTAGTATCCCATTGATTCTTTTGGATACCTTATAAAAGAGTTATTAGAGATCTATCCGCTAATTTATCAGCCATCTGTCTCTTGACATAGGCCGGACATATTAGAAAATTGGATAGGATGCATGATAGATTTCAAAATTTTTTAATTACAGTGGAAAAAATAATTGGATTAAACTCTTTAACCCTACATGCATTAGATCTCATATAATCCTACCCAAGCCTCGAAGTAAAGACATACATATAATCTAAAAAATAAAATAAAGATGAGATCAAATCTCAATACCTTTGCGGGGGTAGAACTTGTTGCCCAGCTATGCAACCCAAGAGATTAAGAAGATAAAGAAAATTTTAAAAGGAGAGCAAGTAAGCACAACACAAACAAGAAGATTTATAGTGGTTCGGTGCTAATCTTGCACCTACGTCCACTCCTCAAGCTCTTACTTGAGAATTCAAATCCACTAAACCGTATTCAACCTGAATACAATGTCGAAACCTCCGACTTTAGCTATTCCAAGCTAGAACACTTATTTCTCGGGTACAAGCCAACCCAATACAATCTGATTCAAGGATCGGATTAACCTTTTCACATTTTGGAACCCTTCCAAAATAAAAATATCAACACAAAATAGAATATAGCAGTTAGTCACATAGAAATACAGATGTAGCTCCTTTAATGAGCAATAAAGCTTTAAATATACTTTACACAAAGAGAAGCAAGCTTTTCTGATTTTTCTCAAGGTGGTTGAAGACTTGAAAGAGCTCTTGAGGGATTGGTGAACATGAAATAAAAGCTTCTTTAACTTCAAGAGGGCTCTTGCTTGGGGTTGAAAATGAATGCTTGAAGAACCTTTTCAAAAACCTTATTGATTTCCTCCTTTAAGTACCTTTTATAACTTTAAATAATGGTGGAGAGTAATTTGGATTGAAATAGAGCCATTGGAGCATATTAAATGGGCATTAAATACAGCCAAAACAAGCTGAAAACTAGCCATTGCAGAATTTTTCCATCACAAGAATCGACTCATAGGGTTGACTCATGCTCATGAGTCGACTCACAAAGGTCGACTTCTGTGACACAGAATAAAAAATAACTATTTTATAATTTTATCCTACACAGTAGCATAAGTTGACTCATAGAGTCGACTCATGCTCAGGGGTCGACTCACAGAGTGTGCCAGCCAAAGAATTCAGCGTGCCGTTTAGCCCCTTTTACCATGAGTCGACTCATGGGGTCGGCTCAAATATATAAACATAATTTTTTTTAAATATATATTCAAAAATATTAAAATTGCTTCCAATAGATTACAAATCTTGTGTTCTTACTCTTGAGGCTTCCGAATCAGAATTTGATAAAATTATGATTTTACCCCTGAAATATAATAAATCTTTTTTCAAGCGAAAATCATTAGTAACCTCCTCAAATACTTTGTAATCATCAAAATCAATTCAAGGAGCAATAATCTTCTCCTTTTTGATGATGACAAAATACTTAAGCAAAAGCATATATAAAGCATTAAACATGAATTTCAAATTTATGAAGATGCATCACTTCAATATCATAGCCAAGTATTTGAACGAAATGCATCATAAGTAGTTTGAAGATCAATTTGAAATTTGCTTATAAGTTTATTTACTTTGAAAATTAGATAAAAAAGGAGCTAACGATTTTGATTCTTTGACACATTTGCTTAACAATTTTGCTTATTACTAATTTCTTTATTACTTATTGCTCAAATTTGATTTTGATTCTCTACTCCCCCTTTTTGACAGCATCAATTAAGATTCTCTACTCCTCCTTTTAAGGGATCTTAAAAGGATAAATTTTTTTTACTCTCCCTTTTTGATAGCATCAATTAAGATCTTAAGGGATTTTAAGGATAGAGAAAAGAAAGAAAGATGACAAAAAAGAATATTTTCTTTACTCTCCCTTTTTGATACCATATTTTACTTCTTTAACCCCCTTTTTTGATTGCTTATTTCTCTACTCCCCCTCAACATAGCAAACATAAAGGATATATCAACTTGCTCATCTAGAAGATATTGCAATTCATAGTATTTCTCAGCACTAATATGAGTTATTTTTATATCTCATAATTAAAACAATTCAATTTGATCACATTCATAGACATTCATTGAAAGTCAAAGCACACACATATATATATATATTCAAAAGTGACTGAATACAAAAGGTATCCCAATACACATGAGTCAACTCAAAATACAAAAATCATGGATAGAAACTATCCAAGAGTTAATTAGCCAACAAATACAAGGTCCATAAGATAGATCCTAGACGTAGGAGACAAACTAATCTAGATCTAATAGATGTCATGGCTAGAGGGATCAGAATCTGAAGAATCAGA
>NC_025996.2:94657706-94700852 GCF_000442705.2 Elaeis guineensis
CTCAATCAACCTTCCATAATTACCATCTTAGATAAACTAATTTTTCAAGAATGTTGTATGACGACTCATAATTACATTGTAATCTTTTGAAAAGTAGAAGCAGTATCCTAATGACTCTCTAAGATACCTTACGAAGTGAGTTTTTATAGATCTAACCTCTAACTTGTCTGCCATTAGTCTCTTAACATAGGCTGGATATCCTCAAATCCTGAAGTGACTCAGACTCGATTTCTTACCAGACCATATCTCGTTTGGTGTAGTAGAAACAAACTTAGAAAGAATCCTATTGAACAAATAAATTGAAGTTAGTAAGGCATGTCCCTAAAGAAATAAAGGTAGGTCAGTGTATCTTATCATGGATCAGATTATATCTAATAGGATTCTGTTTCTTCTCTCTGATACCCTATTGAGTTGAGGTAGATCAGAAGAAGTCTACTGAGAGACTATGCCGTTTTTTTTGAGATAACCCAAAAATTTCCTACCAAGATATTCCTCTCTCCGACCTGATCGAAGAACTTTAAGAAATTTTTCTGTTTGTTTTTCTACCTCCTGTCTGAATTCTTTGAATCTTTCGAAGACATCAGATTTGTGCCTCAAAGGAAACACATACTCATACCATGATAAATTATTAGTAAAGGTTATAAAGTAGTGGTAACAACCCCTGGTTGGCACATCAAATAGGCCACACACGTTAGTATGTACTAGGGCAAGCAAGTCAGTGGCCCTCTCCCCATATCCTACAAAGAGTAACTTAGTTATTTTTCTTTAAAGGCAGGACTCATAGACTGGGTACGATTCAAAAATCACTAAGTCAAGGATTCCATCGTTTTTCAGTCGGTTTATCTTGCTCTCTCCAATATAGCCAAGTCTAAGGTGCCACAAATACTTATGGTTCAGATCATCTCTAAGTCCTTTAGTTCCTACAGTATTGACAGTTTGCTCGTTAATGTTCACACTCATATCAACATGTAGGTAATAAAGATTGTCAATCTAAATACTACTTGTAATTAATTTATTTCTCAAATAAATCAAATAATGGTCTTTATTAAAATAAAATATGTAATCTTCCTATGCTAGGATAAAGATAGAAATCAGATTTATGCTAGCTACAGGTACATAATAACAATCTTTTAAAACTAATCTAAATCTTGATTGTAATCGAAGAGGGTAGGTCTCTACGACAACTGCAACAACTCTTGCTCCATTTCTAACTCGAAGGATTATTTCTCTTTCTCTCAACCTTTTACTTTCTATCAGACCCTACATAGAAGTACATATGTATGCACTCGAGCCAGAATCCCATACCCAACTAAAAGTAGAAAAAATCGTTAGGTTAAATTCAATAACGAGCATATTAGACACACCTTCCAAAGGTGTGTCACCCTTCTTAGACTTCAAATTTTTCAGGATAGAGTCTCTTGAACCCTTCAAGATTCCCTCTGTCGTAATCAATATGTTGACCAATTTGGATATAGTGTAGTTAATTTTGTTCATATGATAGTTTATGATAAACTGACTATATGAACTAGACAAGGATTGTAGGATCAAATCTGCTTGCAGTTCCTTCTACATCATCATGCTTAGCTTTTCAAGCTCTTCTAGGTTCTTGACCATTATCAAACAATGATCGTGAACCGACTGTCCTTCGTGCATTTGAAAACTGAAGAGTCTTTTGAATACTTTAAAACATACAGTGTGGCTCTACTCACCATACAGCTCTTGTAGGTGAGTTATCATAGCTCTAACAATAGGTATGTGATTATGTTGGCTCTGCAACTCATTTGAAATAGAAACCAGTATGTAGCATTTTACCTTATTGTCATCATCCATCCATTTATCCAGTGTGGCCCTTTGGTCAGCACTTGAATGGCTTGGCATAGTTAGGGGGTCTTAGTCAAGTACATATCCTAATTTTTCAGAGATCAAGACTGTCTTGAGGTTTTTGAGCCATCCTTGTAATTAAGTCTGGTCAATCGGTTGGACTTTAGAATTCGAACTAAAGGGTTTGGAGCTGATATGGTTAAATTGCGAGAGCAGAGATTTAAGTTAGACATTTGTAATTGAATTTTATTTAATCTAAGGACTTTAAGAATCAAATAGACTCCCACTATTTTTTTGGATCTCTCACACTCTCCAAATAAAAAAACAAAAATCCTAACATGACTTTGGATTTTTAATGGATACTACAGTCCCATCTATTCATGCACACCTCATCATGTCTGATTATTGATGATACACAAAATCGATGAGTGGATAACTCTTATCCAATACTTCTCAAGTAGATTATAAAAATTTAGTCTTTAATTCATGAAGCCTCACCATGTCTGATTATTGGCCCACTCTTTAGTTAAGTCATACCCATTGTTCAATGCATAGGTAGAGCCATCATTGGGTCCCTCACCATATTCGATTATTGGGCCCAACTCCATTTTCACCTAGCAACATCTCATGTTAATAGGGTGGTTGCATCTTTCTGATGCAATTAAACCATTATAACCAGTCGAGAACAATCAACATCAGTTAGACACCTACACACCTATAATGGTGGAAGAGCAATTACTTAATATCTGTAGGGAGGTTTAATTTAGGTCTCATCTTAATTAGTCATAACTATTATAACTAATCCTATGGGTATGGGCTAGCTCAAATCATCAAGTAACCACATCAAGACTAATCAACCAAATTGGCCAGGTAAGTACAAGATCGATGGGGGTCTCCTATTACTTTTTTTAGATATCAATAAATTGGTCAGATTAGCAAACAGAACCAATTAAATAATCATCTTTCTTTAGGCCAAACCATAACACTTCCCTTAGATATCAATAGGTCAATCAATTTTGAATAGTTTGTGTAACTCAAGATCGAGCCACTGAGCCAAATCAGGTCTTTGAGTTAATCGATTCAATATGTGGCTGTTAATCGATGTGATCAATCTACAACTATTGGATTGATCTCAAGCACTCTTGATCTAATCCTAATCAACTCTTGATTGGATTGGGTCAACTGTCCATCTCGATTAAACCCCACCATGTACTAATCGATTATCCAAAAGTAATTGAATTACTAGACCTAATTGAACTTGCCCTTATCCAATCTCCATGTTTTATGCATTAAATTTTAGATCTTAAAATCTTATTTTGAAATCTATTAATCTTAATTTTACATCTTAAAATATTAATTTCATATCTTAATTAAGTGCATTATGAATATAGAATTCAGTTTAGATATCAAAATAATTTCAGATCTAAATATAAAACATGTATCTCATACATCTAGAGTTTTCTTTTTGCTATTCTTCTTCTTGATTCATACAGGCACCTCCTCCACCATAGTTTTCTATGGTAGAATGGCTCTTTACTATGATTCTCGAAGATTACTAAGCTACTAGGAATTAAATCTAACATATCTCATATGCTTTGAAATTAATTTTAGATCGAAGCATCTTTCACAGATCGGGTACATGAACTTAATTTCATATCTAAATATGAAACATATATCGCATATATGAACATCTAATTTAGATCTAAATGTACTTCATATAATTTTTTCATGAATAAGCAACCTAGCCCTGATACCACTATTAGGACCTAGGTGATTCTAAGCATGTTGAATTTCAAAACTTTTTTGAAACAAAGGCAGCAGAAGACTAGATTAAACTCTTTAATCTAAGCATGCAATAATCATATCATAACACCTATTTTATGTCATGAAAATAATTATGATAGATATGAAATCAAAAAATAAAATAAGAGGTAATCATATCACTTTCCTGATTTGCAGAACTCTTTCAGCAGGTTTTATTGCAGCTGCGCAAGCATTCGACCTCTACAGATATTCACACGAGACCTGATTTGATCGGAGGCTTCTTATTCTCTCTGGGGTGCTATATCCCTTGTAAAGAATGCTTCCTTGATGGTTGGATCTGGATCTCCTTCAATCTTCAAGATGATCTCAAGAAAGAAAAAAAAACAAGAGAAAGAAGAAGACTAGGAGGGAGTGTTGGGAATTGTATCCTAAAACCAAACATGTGATGATTAAGTTTCTCTTTGTATATAAATTATTGATTATTGAATAAAAATTATTTTAATATTTTTTATCACAAAGTAACATCTTTTTTAAACTCTTGTACTATGACGAAGTCCTTAGAACTATGCTAGTCTATGATAAAGAGAAGATTTATCATATAGTTCTTAAATATGTTCATGACCAAAGGATACATCATTACAGGACGATGATGTTTATTGAGTGGAGGTTGTTGTGTGCCACATGGATTGGTTGTCCTCTTAACCAAGGAGTATGGTGACACTGGTATGGCATACATATGAGATGTAAGAGTACATCGTCACTGAATAAGTGACTCACCTGCTGAGCGTTCTGCTGTCAAGAGCTGCTCGCGAAGCATATGGGTATAAGTATCCTTCAGACCTGAGATCACTATAGTGAGTTATAAGCAACTCACTATACTTTGATGTTAGACTATCTAGATTTCTAATGTAGTGATGGAAGGCTACTAAGTACTGTCAAGTACTTGCGAAGTCTATGTGTGGATCAAGATAAGATTGATCCCTCTAAATTATTGGAGTTGATGTATCACTGTATCTTAATTTAGCAAAGTCTTGACCAAGATAATTCATGAGATAGATTTGAAAGGTTGAAATATAATATGGATGAAGCAATCTCGATTGATAGTTAACCTGAGACCATCCTAGAGCATTCAGGATCAAAAGGATGAATTATATGGTAACCATATGTATAGGTTCTAAAATATTTTTTTATAATAATTTAACTTATCTAAACATTAGAAACCATTGCTAGATGGTATCTCGATTAGTACAGAAATTGGTTTCTATGCTATCGGCTTAGTGTTTGAACCTATGGAGTCACGCACATAAGTCAAACAAAGTAGGAAGGAATTGATCTATGTTTATGTTACTCCATGAATTGATTTTGATGATTACAACACATTTGAGGGGGTTACTAATGATTTTGGCTTGAAAAAAGATTTATTGTATTTCAGGAGCAAAATCGTAATTTTATCAAGTTTTGATTTGAAAGCCTCAAGAGCAAGAGCAGAAGATTTGTGATCTATTGAAGGTAATTTTATACTTTTTGGATGGATATATTGAGAGAAATTTGAATTTAAAGAATTGGATCGACCCTATGAGTCGACTCCTGTCAAAAGGGCCTGAACGGCACACTATTTTTGACTAGCACACCCAAAAGGTTCAACCCCATGAGTCGACCTCTGTTGCTGTACAGGCCAAAGATACAAAACAGCGATTGTCTGTTCTGTGCCACAAAGGTCGACCCCATGAGTCGACCCCTATACAGAGGTCGACCCAATGAGTCGACCTCCTATAACGAAAACTTTCGTAATGGCTATTTCAGCTCTTTTTGACAATATTTAATACTCTTTTAATGATCTCCAACAGCTCTATTTCAGTTCAGATTTCTCTCTACCATCTATTGAAGCTATAAAGGCACTTAAAGGAGGAAAAAAAAAGCAAGATTGAAGAGACTAAAGCATTCAGTTTAGCCCTAAGCAAAAAGACCTCTTCAAGAAAAAGAAGCCTTCAATTCAAGTTCACCAACCCCTCTAGAGCTCATTCAAGTCTTCAACTATCTTAAGAGAAATTAGAAAAGCTTCCTTCTTATTGTGTAAGGTATATTTAAAGTTTTATTTGCTCATTAAAGGAACTAAATTTATATTATCATGTGATTAACTCATATACTCTGTTTTGTCTTGATCTTTAGTTTTGGAAGGGTTCCAAAACTTGAAAAGGTTGGTCCGAACCTTGAATCAGATTGTATTGAATTGGCTTGTACCCGAAAAATAAGTATTTTAACTTGGGATAGCTAGAGTCGGAGGTACCGACGTTGTATTCTTATTGAATACGGTTTAGTGGATTTGAATTTTCTAGTAGGAGCTTAAGGAGTGGATGTAGGTGCAAGATTGGCACCAAACCACTATAAATCTTGTTTGTTAGTGTTGTGCTTACTTGCTCTCTTTCTAAATTTCTTTATCTACTTGCATTCTTTAATCTAATTTCTACACCTTGTTTAAATCACTCTCTACATATATTCTACTCATTGTTATTTAATCCTCATAGTTTTAAATTAACGTTAAATTTTTAATAACCCAATTCAACCCCCCTCTTGGGTTGCATAGTTGGACAACAAGTGGTATCAGAGCTCGATGCTCTAGCCCTACTTTGATTTAACTATCAAAGAGCTAAAGATCTATGACAACTCAAGTTGGTGCTTCACTAACTGAGGGGCAGTCCACAAACCGACCTCCACTTTTCAATGGGTCAAACTACACCTATTGGAAAGCTCGGATGAAAATTTTTATTCAGGCACTTGACTATGATATGTGGAGTATCATAGTTAATAGACCACACACACCCACTAAAATAATTGATGGTGTAGAATCAACCAAATCCGAAAGAGAATGAGATGAGGTTGACAAAAAAATGGCTCAACTTAATGCTAAAGCCATGAATGTTTTATATTGTGCTTTAGATGCTAATGAGTTTAACTGCATTTCAACATGCATGTCAGCTAAGAAAATATGGGATAGATTAGAAATAACACATGAAGGCACTAATCAAGTTAAGGAATCAAAAATTAACATGCTTGTGCACAAATATGAACTCTTTAAAATGAAGCATGATAAATCAATAACTAAAATGTTTACTCATTTTATGAATATTATTAATGATCTAAAAAGTCTTGGTAAGTCTTACTCTAACAGTGATCTTGTAAGAAAGATTCTTAGGTCTTTACCAAGGACGTGGGAGGTCAAAGTGACCGCTGTTGCCCAGCTATGCAACCCAAGAGGGGGGTGAATTAGATTTTTAAAAATTTAAAATTAACTTACAAGTATGAGGATTATTTAATAATGAGCAGGATAAATGTGAAGAGTGAAATTTATGCAAGGTATAGAAATTGGATGCAAGAATGCAAGAAGATTAGAAAATTTAAAAGGAGAGCAAGTAAGCACAACACAAACAAAAAGATTTATAGTGGTTCGGTGCCAACCTTGCACCTACATCCACTCTTCAAGCTCCTACTTGAGAATTCAAATCCACTAAACCATATTCAAACCGAATACAACGTCGAAACCTTTGACTCTAGCTATTCCAAACTAGAACACTTATTTTCTGGGTACAAGCCAACCCAATACAATCCGATTCAAGGTTTGGATCAATCTTTTTACGTTTTGGAATCTTTTCAAAATAAAAAATCAACTCAAAATAGAGTATAACAGTTAATCACATGAAATATAAATGTAGCTCCTTTAATGAGTAAATAAAGCTTTAAATATACTTTACACAATAAGAATGAAACTCTTCTGATTTTTCTCAAGATGGTTGAAGACTTGAATGAGCTCTTGAGGGGTTGGTGAACTTGAAATAAAAGCTTCTTGAACTTTGAGAGGGCTCTTGCTTAGGGTTGAAATGAATGCTTGAAGAATCTTTTCAAAACCTTATTAATTTCCTCCTTTAAGTGCCTTTTATAACTTCAAATAATGGTAGAGAGTGATCTGGGCTGAAATAGAGCCATTGGAGCACATTAAATGGGCATTAAATGCAACCAAAACGAGCTGAAAACTAGCCATTGTGGAATTTTTTCATCACAAAGATCGACTCATAGGGTCGACTCATGCTCATGAGTCGACTCATGGGTTGATTTCTGTGGCACAGAACAGAAAATGACTATTCTGTAATTTTGGCCTACACAGTAGCAGAGGTCGACTCATGGGGTTGACTCGCAGAATGTGCCAGCCAAAGAATTCAGCATGCCGTTCAGCCCCTTTTGCCATGAGTCGACTTATAGGGTCGACTCAAATATATAAACATGATTTTCTTTCAAACATATATTCAAAAATATTAAATTACTCCAATAGATTACAAATCTTGTGTTGTTGCTCTTGAGGCTTCCGAATCAGAACTTGATAAAATTACGATTTTATCTCTGAAATACAATAAATCTTTTTCCAAGTCAAAATCATTAGTAACCCCCTCAAATACTTTGTAATCATCAAAATCAATTCAAGGAGCAACAATCTTCTCTTTTTGATGATGATAAAATATTTGAGCAAAAGCATATATAAAGCATTGAATATGAATTTCAAATTTATGAAGATGCATCACTTCAATATCATAGCCAAGTATTTGAACAAATACATCATAAGCAGTTTGAAGATCAATTTGAAATTTACTTATAAGTTTATTTGCTTTGAAAATTAGATAAAAAAAGAGCTAACGATTTTGGTTCTTTGACACATTTGCTTAACAATTTTGCTTATTACTAATTTCTTTATTACTTATTGCTCAAATTTGATTTTGATTCTCTACTCCCCTTTTTGACAGCATCAATTAAAATTCTCTACTCCTCCTTTTAAGGGATCTTGAAAGGACAAATTTTTTTACTCCCCTTTTTGATAGCATCAATTAAGATCTTAAGGGATTTTAAAGATAGAGAAAAGAAAAGAAAGATGACAAAAAAGATATATTTTCTTTACTCCCCCTTTTTGATACCATATTTTACTTCTTTAGCCCCCTTCTTTGATTGCTTATTTCTCTAATCCCCCTCAACATAGCAAACATAAAGGATATATCAATTGCTCATCTAGAAGATATTAATTCATAGTATTTCTCAGCACTAATATGAGTTATTTTTCATATCTCATAATTAAAACAATTCAATTGATCACATTCATAGACATTCATTGAAAGTCAAAGCCACACACATATATATATATATATATAAATAATATATATTCAAAAGTGACTGAATACAAAAGGTATCCCAATACACATGAGTCAACTCAAAATACAAAAATCATGGATAGAAACTATCCAAGAGTTAATTAGCCAACAAATACAAGGTCCATAAGATAGATCCTAGACATAGGAGACAAACTAATCTAGATCTAATAGATGTCATGGCTAGAGGGATCAGAATCTGAAGAATCAGAGATAGGGTGAGGAGATGTAGGATCAAGTCCAAGGGCACGACCTCGACCGCGTCTACCTCGATCACAGGTCGAGGTACCAGCACGAGTAGAGGGGTGAAAGGATCCTGGAGCCTGAGAAGCTACGGACTGTGCTATAAGAGAAAATCTGATGGTGTTCAAAAGATCCAAGGCTCTTGATACAGACTGCATCAGGGCACTGAACGAGTAGAAGCATTCTCACTGGAGCCCTGATCTCTCTCCTCAAGAAGTCAAAACCACTCTCTAAGACTCTCGAAGTCTAGCCACCTCTGCAGTTAGGTTGAGACCTTTGTGATATCCTCATGCGGCTGGAGATGGGTTAAACTATACTTGCCCCTGCAAGTCTAATACTCTGCCTGTCAATCTCAAAATACATCCCTCAAGCTGCTCAATGCGTACCGACTGATCATAAGTATCTGGAAAAATAGAAGAAATGTGAGGGATCAAGTTGGTCTGAGTCACCCTGGGATGTCGATCTCTGAGCAAAGACTGAAGTGGCAAACTACTGAAATAGAATGGAGGCAACATGTTGGGACATTATCTCAATCTGATCATTTGCTAGTTGAACTCTAAAGGATGTGCCCTGCTCTCTGACTGTGGAACTGAAGCATACCTCCTCACAGACTCTGAAGGACCAGCCTCATGATCAGATATGAACTGAATATCTGGGGATGCTCTGTGATCACGAAGAGGTGAGATGGTCCCTCCTCCTCTGCTCTATCCTCCGCTCTCTCCACAACACCTTTGTCCAACCACCATCAGTCTTAGAGAAACCCATGCGATACAGTGTGTAGCGGTTGATGGTGTCGAATAAGATAGTCTAGCAACTACCTCCCCCTCAAAATGATTCTGAACCTTCTAAAAACTAAGGTGAGTGCCATACCAAAAGGCAAGTGAGCCTTGGACCTGTTCAGGGTTTCCCTCATGGCCTCAAACATCAATGCTGGAAGGTTCAGAAGATTTGGGTGATCACATGGTACATAATGCAAATTTCCTACCAATAGAAGTCGTGTCTACCACTCCTAGGGACAAACAGTTTGGTTACCAACTGATGTAACAGCCTCATCTCAACAGAAAGAATTTTTGCTTCTAATTTATTTAGACTTTCAGTATAGGTTCTCCCTAAGATAAATTAATTCCTTCTTCTTTAATAGGGAGCTCATATTGGTATAGCCTTCATAAGGCAAATGCAGTATCTGTCCCAAATGTACTGGATCAAGAATAACATCAATACTTTTTTTGTAGATTTCACTGTTCCATTACTATAGCTCAAATTTAAGTAAAATTTCTGACTAGATCGACATAAGTATTTTCCTTTAAAGAGTAGTAAAATTCTCATCCTTGATACTTAATCTTCGATCCAATAGTGAACCCTTCTTTTTCAAAAAATTGAAATCAATATTTTTTTCAGATTCTATTTTTCAGTCAGAGAGAGGTACCTTGCTTAGGCTGATTGGGGACTGAGTGGAAGCTGAAGTAGGACCTGGAGCAGGATTGGAGCAGGAGAGGGCTCAGTTGCTAATCTCTTTCTGCGCACACTGTCTTCAACCCACGAATGGATTTCCTTCATTGCGATAGCTTCATTTTGGAGCCATTAGGTCAAGAAAGACTTGAAAGGAGCTTAGGAGACTAAATGTGAGGTAGAGAGAAAGAATTTGAAAAAAGCAGAATTTGAGGAGTAAATCACTGATTTGGAGAAAGGGATGATTCTAGGAAGCTCGAACCGCCCAAAAGGAAGAAGAAAGGGTCTTTAAGGATTTGAGGAGTGAAAATCAGTGGGAGGAGATATTTGAGAGAAATCTTTGGTTTAGAGAGAAGAGATGGAGAGCTTTTGGTTCGGTGGGAGGAAGAAGATGAAGGACTGAGTCGCTCAAGAAAAAATTCCCAATAAGAAGAGAGCGCCTGAAGAGTTTTGACAAAATTGCAAGTTTACCCTAGGGTCGACCCTGGGGTCGACTCATGGCATAGAAAAATTCAAAAGAAGGATGGAATAATTTTGAAAAAAATGTGAAACTCTGAGAGAAGGATGTTTACCCAAGTATTGATCATGTGAATGATAGTTTTGAGCTTTTGAGCTCTTAAAAAAATGAGAATTGAGCTCAATAGATTTGGTTCAATGAATTTTTGGCATTAAGAATTTAGAATAGAGAGATACTTAAGCTGATGGATCAAAGATTTCTAGTTCTCTCCTAATTTCATAAAATCTATCTTCACTTAAGGCCTTGATAAAGATGTCAGTCAATTATTTTTCAGTACAAATATAATCAAGAATTATATCTTTATTTTGGATATATTTTCTTATGAAATGATGTCTAATTTCAATATATTTTGATCTAGAATGCTGAATTGGATTTTTAGTTAGATTTATAGCACTAGTATTATCACATCTTATGGGAGTTTCATTGAGTTTGATGCCAAAGTCTTCAAGTTGTTGCTTAATCCACAAGATTTGAGCACAACAACTTATGATTGCAATGTATTCGGCCTCGACCGTAGATAGTGCTGTCGAGTTTTGCTTCTTGCTAAACCAAGAGATTAAGTTAACTCTAAGAAATTTGTAAGTTTTACTAATACTTTTTCTATCTATTCTATATCTAGCAAAATCAGCATCTGAATATCCTATCAAGCCAATTGATGAGTCCTTAGAATATCATAGTCCTAGAGTTTGTGTACCATTTAAATATCTAAGGATTCTTTTAACTGCATTCAAGTGAGATTCTTTCAGATTTGATTGAAAGCGAGCACAAAGACAAACACTAAACATAATATCTGATCTACTGTAGTTAAATACAATAGAGAACCAATCATGCCTCTATAAAATTTTAAGTCTACATTTTTACCTCCTTCATCCTTGTCAAGCTTACATGATGGGCTCATGGGTGTATTAATTGCTTAGAGTTCTCCATTCCAAATCTTTTGAGTAGTTTTCTTATGTACTTGCTTTGGGTGATGGAGATTTCTTCCTTTGTTTGTTTGATTTGGAGTCCGAGGAAGAATGTAAGTTCTCCCATCATGCTCATCTCGAACTCCCCCTGCATGAGCTTAGAGTTTCATTAGTAGACCTAAAAATAATGTCATCAACATATATTTGTATAACTAATATATCATTTTGATTTCTTTTAATGTAAAGGATTGTGTCTATATTTTCTCTTAAAAAACCATCATTAAGCAGAAATTTGCTTAGCCTTTCATACCAAGCCCTAGGTGCTTGTTTCAAACCATATAATGCTTTGTTTAATTTAAAAACATGATTAGGAAAAGCATAATTTTCAAAATCTGGAGGTTGTTCTACATAAATTTCTTCAGCAATATATCTATTTAGAAAAGCACTTTTGACATCCATTTGGAATAACTTAAAATTCATAAAGTAAGCATATGCAAGTAGAAGTCTAATTGCTTCTAATCTAGCAACAGGTGCATAGGTCTCATCAAAATTAATTTTTTCTTCTTGATTATAACCTTTTACAACTAATATCGCTTTATTTCTTATCACATTTTCATGTTCATCCAATTTATTCCTATATATCCATTTTGTGCCAATTATTGAATAATTTTTAGGTCTTGAAACTAAAGTCCATATATTATTTCTTTCAAATTGATTAAGTTCTTCTTGCATTGCATTTATCCAATTATAATCTTTTTCAGCTTCATCTATGGTTTTAGGTTCAAGATGAGAGACAAAAGCAAAATGATTGAATGCATCTCTAAGTGAAGAGCGAGTTCTTACACCATGTGTAGGATCACCAATGATTAGTTTCTTGGGGTGATTGTGATCATACCTCCATTTTTTGGATAGATCATTTGTACCTAGAGATTGTTCTTGTTGTTCTTCATCTTCTCATCCTGTTTATCTTCATGTTCTTCATCATCTTGAATGGTTGAGTCTTTTAGAGTGATCTTCTTCATCCCTTCTATAAAAGGATCTGCATCATCAATATCTTCATTCTTTCTTGAAGGAAGATCGTTAGTTTCATCAAAAATAATGTGTATTGACTCCTCTACTATTAAAGTTCTTTGGTTGAAAACTCTAAAAGCTTTGCTAGATGAGGAGTAACCAAAAAAATTACTTCATCAGATTTTGCATCAAATTTTCCTAGTCTTTCTTTACCATTGTTCAAAACAAAATATTGACAACCAAAAATATGAAAATATGCAATGTTTGGTTTTCTTTCTTTCCAAAGCTCATAAGGAGTTTTCTTTAAAATTGATCTAATTAAAGCACGGTTTAATATGTAACATGTCGTGTTAATTGCTTCCACCCAAAAATATCTTGAAAGATTGCTTTCACATAGCATGGTACGAGCCATTTCTTCAAGAGTTCTATTTTTTCTTTCTACTACTCCATTTTGTTGGGATATCTTAGGTGTTAAAAAATTATAGTCAATATCTTTTTCATCACAAAACTTTTCAGAATCTTGATTTTCAAATTCGGTTTCATGATCACTTCGAATATTTTGAATTGAAAAATCTTTTTTATTTGTGACTTTTCAATAAAATTTTGAGAAAATATGAAAAGTTTCATTCTTATGTGCTAAGAAGAAGACCCATGTAAAATGAGAGAAATCATCAATAATCACAAAATCATATCATTTTTCATCTAGACTAGTAGTTCTAGTGGGTCCAAATAAATCCATGTGCAATAGTTCTAATGGCCTAGAAGTTGAAATAATATTTTTAAATTTGAATGAGACTTGTATTTGTTTACCCATTTGGCATGCATCACAAATTTTATCTTTTTCAAAATTTAATTTGGATAAGCTGATAACCAATTTCTTTTTAATAAATTTTGAGAGTGAATGCATGCTAATATGTGCAAGCCTACGATGCCAAAACCAACTAGTCTCATTAATCTTGGCATTTAAGGCTACTAGGTATTGTATGTTTATTTTGGAAAGATCATTCAAATCTATCATATAAACATTACCATGTCTATGCCCAACAAATTTAATGCCTTCATTAATAGGACTAGTTATAATGCAAACTGAAGATTCAAAAATGACTTTGTATCCTTTATCACAAAATTGACTGATGCTTAATAAATTATGTTTTAAACCATCTACTAATAAAATATTTTCAATATACTTGGAGGGAGTGATACCAATTTTTCTATACCGATGATCTTTTCTTTGCCATTGTCTCCAAAGGTGACCATCCCTCTATTTTTAGCATTAAGTGTGATGAATTGGGATTCATCACCAGTCATGTATCTTGAGCACTCGCTATCAAGATACCATCTTCGGTTTGCTCATTGGGATACAAGACACACCTATACACAAGAATCAAGTTTTGACTTTAGGTACCCAAGTTTTCTTGGGTCCTTTTTGGTTAGTCATAATGGTTCCTTTTGGAACCCATATTTTCTTTACATTAAAATTTTTAGATTTGTTAAAAAAATATGAATAGAATTTGTGTCCTATTCTACCATATTTAAAGCAAGTTATATTTGAAAACTTATTGTATGATGAGTTTACAAAGATATTTTTTAGAAATTTTTATTTCTTTAAAGGGTTATATCCAAGATCGGCTTTATCATAAATGGTCTTTTGATTGTCAAGTATCATATAAAATTTATTTAAACTTAAAGTAAACTTTTCAACCATTGATTTTAACTTGGCAATCTCATTTTTTAAGTTCAGATTTTCTTGAGACAGGATTGATTTTTCATTTGAAATACTCTCATTTTCTTTTAGTAAAGATTGATTTTTTGATTTTAATTTTTTATTCTTTACCCCTAGCTTCTTTAGTTCATCAATTAGGTCATAAAATACTTCATAAAATTTTTCAAAGATAAAGTTAATAGGAGTTTCAGTATTTACCTCATTTTCATGTGCCATAAGACATAAGTTGGCTTGTTCATTTGAGTCTTCTTCTTCGAAACTTGACTCATCACTTCCACTCCATGTAGCCATCATGGTCTTCTTCTTGTATTTCTAGGATCCTTCTTTAGTTGTGGGCATTCAGACTTAAAGTATCTCAATTTTTTACATTCATAACAAATAAGGAGTTGCTCCTTATCCTTCTTTTTGCTATGTTCTCCTTTTGTAGGTGGCCTCTTCCTTATTCCTTATCTTCTTTTCTTCAAGAACTTCTTAAACCTTCTAGTAATGAGGGCCATTTCTTCATCCTACTCTTCATTTTTTGTATCATCGGATTCTTCATCAGATTGAGTAGTGGATTTGAGGGCGATTATCCTCTTCTTTTTGACATCTTCTTCTTAGTGTTGTTTCATGCTTAGCTCGTAAGTCATCAGTGATCCTAGAAGCTCCTCCAAGGGTAAGATATTCAGATCTTTGGCTTCTTGAATTGTGGTCATTTTGGCCTCCCAAGTCTTTGGTAAAGACCTAAGAATCTTTCTTACGAGATCACTGTTAGAATAAAACTTACCAAGACTTTTTAGACCATTAATAATATCAATAAAATGAGTAAACATCTCAGTTATTGATTCATCATGCTCCATTTTAAAAAGTTTATATTTATGCACAAGCATGTTGATTTTTGATTTCTTCACTTGATTAGTTCCTTCATGAGTTACTTCTAATCTATCCCATATTTTCTTAGCTGACATGCATGTTAAAATATGATTAAATTTATTAGCATCTAGAGCACAATATAAAACATTCATGGCTTTAGCATTTAGTTGAGTCATTTTCTTATCAACCTCATCCCATTCTTTTTCAGGCTTGATTGATTCCATACCATCAATTATTTTAGTGGGTGTGTGTGGTCCATTTACTATGATACTCCACATATCATAGTCAAGTACTTGAATAAAGATTTTTATCCGAGCTTTCCAATAGGTATAATTTGATCCATTGAAAAATAGAGGTCGATTTATGGACTGTCCCTCGGTTAGTGAAGTGCCAACTTGAGTTGCCATAGATCTTTAGCTCTTTGATGGTTAAATCAAAGTAGGGCTAGAGTACCGAGCTCTGATACAACTTGTTGCCCAGCTATGCAATCCAAGAGGGGGGATGAATTGGGTTTCTAAAAATTTAAAGTTAATTTACAACTATGAGGATTTTATAACAATAAGCAGGATAAATATGGAGAGTGAAATTTATGCAAGGTGTAGAAGCTGGATGCAAAAATATAAAAAGATAAAAAAATTTAAAAGAGAGAAAGTAAGCACAATACAAACAAGAAGATTTATAGTGGTTCGGTGCCAACCTTGCACCTACGTCCACTCCCCAAGCTCCTACTTGAGAATTCAAATCCAATAAACCGTATTCAACCCAAATACAATGTCAGAACCTCCGACTCTAGCTATTCCAAGCTAGAACACTTATTTTTGGATACAAGCTAACCCAATACAATCTGATTCAAGGTTCGGATCAATCTTTCTACATTTTGGAACTCTTCCAAAATAAAAATATCAACACAAAATAGAGTATAGTAGTTAGTCACACAAAAATACAGATGTAGCTCCTTTAATGAGCGAATAAAGATTTAAATATACTTTACACAAAGAGAAGCAAGCTTTTCTGATTTTCCTCAAGGTGGTTGAAGACTTGAATGAGCTCTTGAGGGGTTGGTGAACTTGAAATAAAAGCTTCTTTAATTTCAAGAGGGCTCTTGCTTGGGGTTGAAAATGAATGCTTGAAGAACCTTTTTAAAAACCTTGTTGATTCCCTCCTTTAAGTGCCTTTTATAATTTCAAATAATGGTGGAGAGTAATCTGGACTAAAATAGAGCTATTGGAGCACATTAAATGGGCATTAAATGTAGCCAAAATGAGTTGAAAACTAGCCGTTGTGAAATTTTTCTGTCATAGGGGTCGACTCATGCTCATGAGTCGACTCACAGAGGTCGACTTTTATGGCACAGAATAGAAAATGACTGTTCTGTAATTTTGGCCTATACAGCAGCAGAGGTCGACTCATAGGATCGACTCATGCTCAGGAGTCAACTCATAGAGTGTGCTAGCCAAAGAATTCAGCATGCTGTTCAGCTCCTTTTGCCATAAGTCGACTCATGGGATCGACTCAAATATATAAACATAATTTTTTTTTAAAATACATATTCAAAAATATTAAAATTACCTCCAATAGATTACTGTTGGATGTAAAACCTCCCCCAACCGAAGTTCGTGTTCGAAGGGACCCCTCGAGGATACTACAGGCAAGCTTCGTCCGGACCCCGTCTTCTACTTCGACTGCAGACAAGCTTCGTCCGGACTCCTACGGGAGCCGGACTCCGTCTTCTACTTCGACTGCAGACAAGCTTCGTCCGGACTCCTACGGGACCCGGACTCCGTTTTCTACTTCGACTGCAGACAAGCTTCGTCCGGACTCCTACAGGAGCCGGACTCCGTCTTCTACTTTGACTGCAGACAGGCTTCGTCCGGACTCCTACGGGAGCCGGACTCCGTCTTCTACTTCGACTACAGACAGGCTTCGTCCGAACTCCTACGGGAGCCAGACTTTGTCTTCTACTTCGACTGCAGACAGGCTTCGTTTGGACTCCTACGGGAGCCGGACTCCGTCTTCTACTTCGACTGCAGACAAGCTTCGTCCGGACTCCTACGGGAGTCGGACTTCGTCTTCTACTTCGACTGCAGACAGGCTTCGTCCGGACTCCTAAGGGAGCCGGACTCTATCTTCTACTTCGACTGTAGATAGGCTTCGTCCGGACTCCTACGGGAGCCAGACTCCGTCTTCTACTTCGACTGCAGACAAACTTCATCCGGACTCCTACGGGAGTCAGACTCCATCTTCTACTTTGACTGCAGACAAACTTCGTCCGGACTCCTACGGGAGCCGGACTTCGTCTTCTACTTCGACTGCAGACAGGCTTCGTCCGGACTCCTACGGGAGTCAGACTCTATCTTCTACTTCGACTGCAGACAAGCTTCGTCCGAACTCCTACGGGAGCCGGACTCCATCTTCTACTTTGACTGCAGACAGGCTTCGTCTGGACTCCTACGGGAGCCGGACTCTGTCTTCTACTTCGACGACTCCTACGGGAGCCGGACTCCGTCTTCTACTTCGACTGCAGACAGGCTTCGTCTGGACTCCTACGGGAGCTAGACTCTGTCTTCTATTTCAACTGCAGACAGGCTTCGTCCAGACTCCTACGGAAGTCGGACTTCGTCCCCAACCTCAATTGCTGGAAGGCTTCGCCCGGACTCCCGCGGGAGCCGGGCTCCATCCTCGACCTTGACTCTGGTAAGCTTCGTCCGGACTCCTACGGAAGCCGGACTTCGCCTCGACTTTGATCGAAAGAAGACTCCATCCGGACTCCTACAGGAGCCAGACTTCGTCCTCGACCTCGAACGATGGTAAGTTCCATCCGGACTCCTACAAGAGCCGGATTCTGTCTCCAACGCCGGCTACGGACAAACTTCGTTCGAGCTCCTATGGGAGCCGGACTTCATCCCCAACTTCGACTGCAGGAAGACCTCATCCGAGCTCCTACAGGTGTCAGACTTCACTTCCGACTCCAGCTACAGACTCCAACCGAACTTCGGCCGACAAGTCTGGACCCCCTGGCAGGCCACAGTAACGGCCACAGCACTGCTCCACTTCCTGCGATGGATTCCATGCGGCTCCATCACTCCCTGGCAGGCCACAATAATGGCCAAGATTCTGCTCCACTCCCTGCGGCAGACCCTACGCGGCTCCATTACTCCCTGGCAGGCTATAATAACGGCCACGATTCTGCTCCACTCCCTGCGACGGATCCTGTGCGGTTCCACCACTCCCTGACGAGTCACGACAACAGACGCCGCTCTACTCCCCGCAACTGATTCCACGTGGCGAGCCATGGTGGCAGCCACGACTCCACCCCATTACTCTTCATGATAAATTTCTCCTGGCCCCGTACGGCCCACGACGAGACGATCATAAATAGTCGCTATCAATCTGCCGCTCCCCCCATCTATAAAAGAAGATCCCAGATACGTTATTCTCTAAGCTCTTATTTTTACCTAGCTACTCTGCTAAAATTTCTGTTCGAGCACTCCATTCTTATTGAGGCAGAGAACTGACTTGAGCATCGGAGGATCTTGCCTGAGCAACCCCACCTCCGGTTTAGACTTCTTTTGCAGGTCCCGATGGCAACCGTGACCCCCACAACTCCAGCTTCTCCGACGTAGGCGGATTTTTGCACCAACAGGATTGGCGCTAGAAGGAGGGCGTGTCTTCACAGTACCCTTGTTCTTAAAGAAGCGCTCAACGGAACCGCCCCTGGACATCTTTTCCGGCATCCTCTCCTCCTTCCTCCATTAGATCCTTGCCCGATGCCTTCTCGCGAAGCATCCACACAGTGACCCACGACCTCCGCGGCTGGATCTCAGGCTCTGACCTCGCCTCTAGTTTCCCAGGCCGCCCATCCTCCGACAACGGTGGCCGGCATGGAGCGGTCGGACAATCAGCCTCCAATGGATTTCGCCAACACCATCTCGGGAGGATCCCGACAGGAAGCAACCAACGTACTAGCCGTACCCCCCAAGCGACAAAAGATTGAGGAGCCCATAACCTTTACTGAAGAAGATGCTCAGGGAGTCCAATTCCCTCATAACGACGTGGTTGTAGTTTCCTTGAATATAGCAAATTACGACATCCGTCGCATTCTCGTCGATAATGAAAGTTCGGCCGACATTTTGTTCTACGATGCCTTCTCAAGAATGTCCATCCTTGATGGCCATTTGAGGCCAATTAGCTTCCCTCTAGTAGGGTTTACCGACGATGCTGTTCCAGTGGAGGGAATGATAACTTTGACTATGGCCGCAGGTCGATATCCAAGGTAATATAGGGCTCTGGTGAATTTCCTGATGGTGACGGCGTCGTCAGCCTATAATGCAATCCTCGACCGACCTGACCTCAATGCTCTCCGAGCCATCGTGTCAACCTACCATTTGAAGTTGAAATTCTCCACCAACCAGGGGATCGGAGAGGTCCGAGGAGACCAAGCCATGGCCAGACACTGCTACAACATAGCCTTGCAAAGAAGCGACCAATTCGACCCCTGTCCAGTTGATGGGCTGGATGCTCGTGATGACCTCGCTGAAGAGAGGGGCGGTCCAATCGAAGATCTGGTACCTATCCCTTTGAATGATGAAAATGCTGAGCATGTGGCGATGATCGGCTCCAATCTGGGGGAAGAGGTGCGGATGCGTCTCATCGATTTTCTACGAAAGAATGCGGACGTCTTCGTTTGGGTTCGACGGACATGCCGGGGATCGACACGAAATGTAGGAACCAGATCTAGGGTTTCAGGATTAGATCTTGAAACTTTTTCAAGATCATACAGCGGAAGACTAAAATAAATCAAAATTTATTTTCTAAAATCAGAAAATCCCTAGATCTAAGATCCTATTACATGATTATTACATAGCATTAAATTAAAAATTAAAATATATAAATATAGCATGAACTACATGTTGATCATATCAACATGTTTCTATACTACATCTAATGTATGTATTAAACAATAGATCAGATCTATTACCTTGCAAGTTAGATGCTCTAACCTTGCTGATCCAGGCTTAAGGATGATGTTGCAAGCCGCACACACGTCCGGCCTCTAGGAGTCATCCACACGAGCCCATGAATCTCGATCAGAAGTCCTGCTTCAGGAAATCAACACAGTATGCTAGTACTGCGCTGATCTTTCTTTGATGGTTGATCAGGTGCCTCCTTCTTCTTGATTGGGACTCTTACAAAGATGAAAAGTAGAAGGAGGAGTTTCAGATCTGAGACGCTCTCATAAAACTCAAGATGGAGGGAGGAAAGATATGAAAACAAAAACCCTAGAAGAAGACCCTCTTCTTCTTCACATTTTTCTCTCTAGACACCCAAACTTGAGTCTTTTATATCTCCACGACCCAAAGGTATTTCTCTCTTATTTTTGGATGGCACAAAGGTCTCTCAAATCTCTAACTTCTTCTAAAATTTTATGAAGAAACTCATCTTATATAGAGAGATATGATGGAGTCCTTGTCTAGGTCAAACACCTAGTCAAGGCTTATCCAAACATGGCAAGTTAAGGGACGCCCAACTCTTGAGCACCTCCTTCATATTTTTGTGCATGGATCACTAAAAAAGGATGCACAATATATACCCTAAAAGTCACAAAAATTCCAAAAAAAAATTGGATAAATTCGGTGCAAAATTGAAAGAGTTTTGGATTTCTAAAACTCTATCTCATAGAATTTGAAATCAAAACTTATTCCTTTTAGATTTGATCCAAACCACCTTCCATGTAAGAAAGAAGAGAGGAGACCTTTTGTGAACGTGGGAGAGATCTGGGAGAGGGCTTTTGTCACACAAAATAAGTGGAGATTGGCATTGAATAAGAGAGAGGGCGTGGAGAAGGCTTATGTGGCGCAAGGTGGAATCCTAGTCTTACTAGGATTCTGTCTTATGACTTGTTTTAATTTGGTTTTCCAAACCAAATCAAACCAAAATTAGATCAACCTAATTAAAATAGGTATTAACTTAATTAAAAACCTAATTTAATCAGATTAAATTAGATTTAAATCTGATTTAATTTTCTAATCAAATTAGAAATTAGATTGACCCAAGTCCTAGTTGAACTAGGACTAGTTTTTTCCTTGCACTTGGCTTATCCAATAAACCAATTGGACTTGATCCAATCAAGCCCAAACTAAATCTAATTAAATCATATTTAATTAAACTTAATCTCAGCCCATTGGCTTAATCAAATTAAGCCAATCAGCGATCGAATTGCTAATAGATCCTCCTGTAACACTTGCACTGGGTTAAATGTTAATCGTATTGATCATTTAACCCTAGAACGATTCTTAATCATTGATCAACCATCTGATCCGATCATGAACTCTAATGTGTGTGACCTCATAGGTCCGAACCTAAGCTGGTAGTATAGGAATAAATTTTTATACCAATCAAAGTGACCATCTAGCAATGGTACCCGACGACCGGATAGGTCGAATGTGTAGAACAACATCCTTAGAACCCATGCGGATATAGTTTTCATATAATTCATCCCCTTGACCAAAATGATCATAGGACACCCCAGAGTTCAACTGTCAACTCTGATCAGGTTGTCCACATTGTATTTCAAAATATCAAATCCATCTGATGGATTACCCTGGCCAAGGTTTTGCTAAATTGAAATACAGCGACTCATTTTTCTCCAACTCTTGGAGTGGTCAATTCCATCTCGATCACACTTTGACTTCGCAAGTACTTGACTGTGCCCAGAAGCCTTCCATCCCTGAATTAGAAATTCAGTTAGTCCAGTACCAAAGCACAGTGAGTTGCTTGCAAGTCACTGAGGCGATCTCAAGTCTAAGGGACACTTATACCTATATCCCATCAGAGACATTCTCGACAGCAGAATACTCTGGAGTTGGTCACGTTCAATGATGATGTACCTTTATATCTCACCTGTATGCCATACCAGTGTCTCCACACTTTTTGGTTAAGAGAACAACCAACCCATATGGCCTACAGCGACCTATGCTCGATAGAAGCTGTCATCCTTATTAACAGCCTATCATTTGGTCGTGAACAGTTTTAAGGACTAATCGATAAATCCTCTCTTTATCGAACCTAAATAGTCCTAAGGACTTCATCATAACAACGGAGTTCATTAGAAGATGAAAGCTTATAATGAAAATGCCAAATATATTTTATTTATTAACAAATCAATAACAATACTTGGTTGCTCAACCGTCAACAGCTTGACGATTGGCTTTTTGGGACACATTTCCCAACAACTCCCACTTATCCTAAAGCCACTCGGCACAGTATCTAATACCCATCTTCGACTTGTGGTTGTCGAATTCCTTTATTGCCAGGGCTTTAGTGAAGGGGTCGGCTAGGTTCTCCTTTTCATCGATCTTCTGTAGGTCGACATCACCTCGATCCACGATCTCCCAGACCAGGTGGAAGCGACGCAAGATGTGCTTCGTCCGCTAATGTGCTTTGGGTTCCTTCACCTGAGCTATGGCACCAGTGCTGTCGCAGTAGAGCAGGACTGGACCGTCGAGGGAGGGTGCTACTCTGAGCTCGTTGATGAATTTTCTCAGCCACATAGCTTCCTTCGCGGTATCTGATGCTGCGATGTACTCCGCTTCACAAACAGAGTCTGCCACAGTATGCTGCTTGGAACTCTTCCAGCAGATGGCTCCACCATTCAGAGTAAAGATATAATCTGACACACTCCTGCTATCATCATGGTCAGATTGAAAGCTGGAGTCTGTGAACCCCACAAGTTTCAGATCTGACTTGCCATAAACCAACCATTGGTCCTTAGTATTTCTCAAATACTTAAGGATGGCTTTAACCACTTTCCAGTGATTCTCTCCAGGATCAGATTGGTATCTACTCACTACTCCTAGTGAGTATGCTACATCTGATCTTGTACATGTCATGGCGTACATAATAGATCCCACGGCTGAAGCATATGGGACTATACTCATACGCTCTCTCTCTTCAGGAGTTGTCGGACAATCCTTCTTAGAGAGAGAAATTCCTTGGCCTATCAGTAGATAGCCCTTTTTAAAATTCTCCATGCTGAACCTCTTCAGCACAGTGTCTATGTACATGGACTGGGATAACCCAAGCATTCTTTTAGATCTATCCCTATAGATCTTCATCCCTAGGATGTAGGATGCTTCACCCAAGTCCTTCATGGAGAGCTGTGATGACAACCAAACTTTTATTCCCTGTAGTGCGGGGATGTCATTCTCGATTAAGAGAATGTCATCCACGTACAAGATAAGGAATACCACAACTGGATCATTTGCCCATTTATAGATGCAGGGCTCTTCTCCATTCTTAATGAAGCCATACGTTTTGATCACCTTATCAAAATGCATGTTCCAACTCCGAGAAGCTTGCTTCAGTCCATAAACGGATCTCTGAAGCTTGCACACCTTGGACTCATCTGTGGATGTAAACCCCTTAGGTTGTATCATATACACCTCTTCAGTCAGCTCTCCATTCAGGAAAGCTATCTTTACATCCATCTGTCAGATCTCATAATCCAGATGGGCAGCTATTGCAAGCATTATCCGAATGGATTTGAGCATTGCCATAGGGGAAAATGTCTCGTCATAGTCAATACCACAACGTTGACGATATCCTTTGGCGACCAGATGGGCTTTATAGGTCTCCACCTTTCCGTCTGCGCCCCTCTTCCTTTTGAAGACCCATTTACACCCAATGGGTTTAACCCTTTCAGGTGGGTCAACCAATGTCCATACATCGTTGACCTTCATGGACTCCATTTCGGATTTCATGGCTTCAAGCCATTTCTCGGAATCAGGTCTCTGTATTGCATCCATATAGGTGATCGGATCCTCATTATTCTCATCAAGTTCGATGGGATCACCGTCCCGGACCAAGAAACTGTAGTATCTGTCTGGTTGATGCGGTACTCTATCGGATCGCCTTAATAGTGCAGGTACTTGGGCTCCAGATATGATCTAATCATATCAGACTCAGGTTCAGCTATTGGTGTCGGTCCTTCTACCTGTTGAACTTCATCAAGTTCAACCTTAGAGGCAACGGTTAATTCACCAAGGAACTCCTTTTCTAAAAAGATTGCCTTAAGGTTGACGAACACCTTTTGTTCATCAGCATGGTAGAAAAAATATCCTTTTATCTCTTTGGGGTACCCTATGAATGAGCATTTGTCAGACCTAGGTCCAAGTTTGTCTGTGACTAATCGTTTGACATAGGCCGAGCACCCCCAGACCCTAAGGTGTGAAAGTACTGGCTTACGTCTCGTCCATATCTCATATGGAGTCTTAATTACAGACTTACTTGGAACCCTATTTAATAGATAACTAGCCGATTCGAGTGCATATCCCCAGAAAGATATCGGCAAGCTAGGAAAACCCATCATGGATCGGACCATGTCTAACAAAGTCCGATTCCTCCTTTCAGACACACCATTATGCTGTGGTGTTCCTGGAGGAGTCCATTGGGAGAGAATCTCATTCTCTCCTAGATATATGAGAAATTCACTAGAAAGATATTCTCCTCCTCGATCAGATCGAAGAGTTTTAATACTCTTCCCAGTTTATTTTTCTACTTCACTTCGGAATCGTTTGAACATTTCAAATGAATCCGACTTATGTTTCATCAGATAGACATATCCATATCGGGATAGGTCATCCGTGAAAGTTATGAAGTAGAAATATCCACCTCTAGCACTGGTGCTCATGGGCCCGCATACATCAGTATGTACTAGGCCCAAGAGCTCAGTAGCTCTCTCACCTTTTCTAGTAAAAGGTGACTTGATCATTTTATCAAGAAGACAGGACTCACAGGTTGGAAGTGATTCACAATCACTGACTTCGAAGATTCTCGCTTGAGTCAACCTGTTTATTCTGTTCTTGTTTATATGACCTAGCCTCCAATGCCATAAGTAGATATCTGACACACTATCTAATCTAGGATGCTTGCCAGTAGAATAGACTCTTATCAGGCTTGATCTTTTTGGTCTGGCTCTGCACTGATATCCCAGCCTGAACTTGCACCTTCTTCACTTTCTTCTTCTTGTTCTTCTTTCCTTTCTTAAAAGGTCGAGAACCAGAAGACGAACCTCCCACTAAGTTCACCGACTCTTTGTGAAGTTGGTGATCTTTCTCAAAGTTCTGAAGCAACCCCAGTAACCCATGGTAGTTCTCTTCAGGCTTTGTCATTCTATAATGAGTGAGAAATGGGAGATAAGACTTGGGCAGCGAGTTCAGTATTGCATCTTTTCCAAGCTGCTCATGCAAGGAAAAGCCGAGCTTGCTCAATCATTCCATTAGCTCGATCATGTACAATACATGATCAGTGATAGAGGCATCATCCCGCATTTTGGTGTTGAAGATGGCATAACTAGTCTTGTGCCTCTCTACATCATCGGGTGTGCCAAAGGCATCCTCCAACACTTGAAGCATGTCCTTTGGCTGAGCCATCTCGAATCTGCGACTGAACTCGTCGCTCATGGTAGCCAGCATGATACAGCGCACCGTGGTCCGATCACTGAGCCACTTCTGGTAAGTGTCTCTGACTGTTCCACGTGCATTGGCAGCTGGCTCCTCAGGTGCAGGATCCATTATCACATATAGGATCCGTTCATGCTCCCGAACTATCTTCAACTTTCGGTACCAGCTACCGAAGATGGGTCCCACCAACTTATCATTGTCCAACAATGATCGGAGCGATAGGGAAGTGGCCATATTTGCACAAAGGAGAACCATAACCTAATTAGTAATTGATTCATTAAACCTAAATATTTGGACTTTAATCAAAAGGTTTCTCCCACTATTTTATTCGAATTGGTAGCCTCTACCTCCAATTCGAGAAATTACCCTAATTTCTTAGCGGGTACTAGAATCCACTTAGACTGCACACAAGCCCAACTTTGGTTGGCCAACCCATGTACATCTAAGGGTAGGTTCATAACCAATTGTTTCTCTAAACAATTTCTAGTAATTTTAATTTTACCCCAGAAACCTAATCAGTAGGCTTTGGCCTCCACTGTAAGGATCCAGTTAGGTCCAACCATTAACATGATCATACATGGTGTATCTAACCAACGAATGATTAAGCCCAACTTTGGTTGGCTCACCTAACCACCATTAGAGAGACACTTCCAAGTCATCATATGATGAGTGATAATTCCATTAGTCAACAAGCACCAGGCCTTTGGGTCTGCAATGATTATTGAGTTAATGGACTCATTATCAAACACCTTAATGGGAGGCTATGATTCAGTTATCTCCATAACTTTATCATTTTAAGGACCTAATAATTTTAGAGGATTTAAATAATATAGAGGATGAGGTCAGATGAACCAGCTTATCATGATCCTCCCACTAGCTTCACCAAGTCAGCTTAAGGGAGACCATTAAAAGGGCTGGTTTAGGAGCACCTAAATCAGTCACACTGATTTACCTAGCTGACATGGGTCAGCTCGAATAGTCAAGTGATCCGATCAAAACATAATTTCACCAAGAGGCCAGGTAAGTTCGATCAGTGGGAGGGTCTGCCAAAGCTTGCCTTAGACACCATCAGAAATGGCCAGATAAGCGGGCTCCCAATTAAAAACCACCGGTCTGGTTTACCTTAGACACCAACTGGTTTAATTAGTTTCGATTAGATCAACCTAACAGTTCGTGCTAGATCGCTTAGCCAAGAATCAAGTCCATTTGGTTCTCGTTAAAGACATGGACTTGACCAACTACAACTATTGTAATTGATCTAGAGAATCCTTGACCTAATCTAAGATAACAATTGATTAGATTTAGTCAATTCTCTAATTAAATCCATCTTCAATCTAACCATAGGTCTAACCCAATTAATGGACCTAATTTCCGCTAACCCATTAACCCAATGTGTTATGGTTTGTGTCTTAGGTTCTTCAATTCACAATCCTAGAACCTATTCAAACAACTTCTTAATTCTTAATTAAGTTTTGGGCTGAGGGTTGGGTTTGGCTTTTCAAAAAATAATTTTTATATTTTTAAAATAATTTTATAATATGATTCTACCAACCATATTGCATGTTTGATTCATAATCAAGATGCAAGTGAAATAAACATGAAACTACTTTAGATCTAATCTAAACAGGTTCATGTAATTGAAACAATTTCAACTTTAAACAATTTTTTGCACAAAAATTATTAACAAAGAGATTTTATTTCAGATTTAAATATCTTTTAAATCTAATAAATCATAAATTTAATCTAGATCATATCTAACAAATTTATGATTAAAGATAGATCTACACAAACTAGGACAACCTTTGCACTGTAAGGGGTAAACCTTACAGCAGGACAACCTTGCAGTTTGTGATTGATCTAAAATTTTAATTTCAGATTTAATAATTAGATTATAAATTAGATCTAATCTAAAAAATAATCTAAGCATGTATAAATAATCATGTAATAAAGAACCTAGGCTCTGATACCAATTATAGGAACCAGATCTAGGGTTTCAGGGTTAAATCTTGAAACTTTTTCAAGATCATACAGCGGAAGACTAAAATAAATCAAAATTTATTTTTTAAAATAAAAAAATCCCTAGATCTAAGATCCTATTACATGATTATTACATAGCATTAAATCAAAAATTAAAATATATAAATATAGCATGAACTACATGTTGATCATATCAACATGTTTCTATACTACATCTAATGTATGTATTAAACAATAGATCAGATCTATTACCTTGCAAGTTAGACGTTCTAACCTTGCTGATCTAGACTTAAGGATGATGTTGCAAGCCGCACACACGTCTGACCTTTAGGAGTCGTCCACACGAGCCCACGAATCTCGATCAGAAGTCCTGCTTCAGGAAATCAGCACTGTATGCTAGTACTGCGCTGATCCTTCTTTGATGGTTGATCAGGTGCCTCCTTCTTCTTGATTTGGACTCTTTCAAAGATGAAAAGTAGAAGGAGGAGTTTTAGATCTGAGATGCTCTCAGGAAACTCAAGATGGAGGGAGGAAAGATATGAAAACAAAAACCCTAGAAGAAGACCCTCTTCTTCTTCACGTTTTTCTCTCTAGACATCCAAACTTGCATCTTTTATATCTCTATGACCCAAAGGTATTTCTCTCTGATTTTTAGATAAACAAAGGTCTCTCAAATTTTGACTTCCCCTAAAATTTCATGAAGAAACTCATCTTATATAGAGAGATATGATGGAGTCCTTGTCTAGGTCAAACACCTAGTCAAGGCTTATCCAAACATGGCAAGTTAAGGGACGCCCAACTCTTGAGCACCTCCTTCATGTTTTCATGCATGGATTATCAGAAAAGGGTGCACAATGTATACCCTAAAATCCATGAAAATTCCAAAAAAAATTTGGATAAATTTGGTGCAAAATTGAAAGAGTTTTGGATTTCTAAAACTCTATCTCATAGAATTCGAAATCCAAACTTATTCCTTTTAGATTTGATCCAAACCACCTTTCATGTAAGAAAGAAGAGAGGAGACCTTTTGTAAACATGGGAGAGATCTGGGAGAGGGATTTTGTTGCACAAAATAAGTGGAGATTGGCGTTGAATAAGAGAGAGGGCGTGGAGAAGGCTTATGTGGCGCAAGGTGGAATCCTAGTCTTACTAGGATTCTGTCTTATGACTTGTTTTAATTTGGTTTCCCAAACCAAATCAAACCAAAATTAGATTAACCCAATTAAAATAGGTCTTAACTCAATTAAAAATCTAATTTAATCAGATTAAATTAGATTTAAATCTGATTTAATTTTCTAATCAAGTTAGAAATTAGATTGACCGAAGTCCTAGTTGAACTAGGACTAGTTTTTTCCTTGCACTTGGCTTATCCAATAAACTAATTGGACTTGATCCAATCAAGCCCAAACTAAATCTAATTAAATCATATTTAATTAGACTGAATCTCAGTCCATTGGCTTAATCAAATTAAGCCAATCAGCAATCGAATTGCTAATAGATCCTCCTGCAACACTTGCACTGGGTTAAATGTCAATCGTATTGATCATTTAACCCTAGAACGATTCTTAATCGTTGATCAACCATCTGATCGGATCATGAACTCTAATGTGTGTGACCTCATAGGTCCAAACCTAAGTCAGTAGTATAGGAACAAATTTCTATACCAATCGAAGTGATCATCTAGCAATGGTACCGACGACCGAATAGGTCGAATGTGTAGAACAACATCCTTAGAACCCATGCGAATATAGTTTTCATATAATTCATCCCCTTGACCAAAATGATCATAGGACACCCCAGAGTTCAACTGTCAACTCTGATCAGGTTGTCCACATTGTATTTTAAAATATCAAATCCATCTGATGGATTACCCTGGCTAAGGATTTGCTAAATTGAAATACAGTGACTCATTTTTCTCCAACTCTTGGAGTGGTCAATCCCATCTCGATCACACTCTGACTTCGCAAGTACTTGACTGTGCCCAGAAGCCTTCCATCCCTGAATTAGAAATTCAGTTAGTCCAGTACCAAAGCACAGTGAGTTGCTTGCAAGTCACTGAGGCAATCTCAAGTCTAAGGGACACTTATACCTATATCCCATTAGAGACATTCTCGACAGTAGAATACTCTGGAGTTGGTCACGTTCAATGACGATGTATCCTTACATCTCACCTGTATGCTATACCAGTGTCTCCACACTCTTTGGTTAAGAGGACAACCAACCCATATGGCCTACAGCGACCTATGCTCGATAGAAGCTGTCGTCCTTATTAACAGCCTATCATTTGGTCGTGAACAGTTTTAAGGACTAATCGATAAATCCTCTCTTTATCGAACCTAAATAGTCCTAAGGACTTCATCATAACAATGGAGTTCATTAGAAGATGAAAGTTTATGATGAAAATGTCAAATATATTTTATTTATTAACAAATTAATTACAATACTTGGTTGCTCAACCGTCAACAGCTTGACGATTGGCTTTTTGGGACACATTTCCCAACACGAAAGTCATGGAGCACCGACTAGCCATCGATCCAAAGTACCGACCGACGAAAGAAAAAATTCGAGGTCATGCACCAGAGAGGCAAAAGGCGATAGCCGAGGAAGTGGACAAACTCCTGAAAGCTGGATTCATTAGAGAAGTCAATTATCCTGATTGGATTTCCAACATTGTCCTAGTCAAAAAGGCAAATGGCAAGTGGAGGATGTGCATAGACTTCAAAAAGCTGAATAAGGCCTGCCCAAAAGATAGCTACCCCCTTCCCAGAATCGATCAACTGGTGGATGCGACCTCGGGCCATGAGCTCCTCACCTTCATGGATGCATTCTCCGGCTATAATCAAATCAGGATGGTGCCAGAAGACGAAGAAAAGACTGCTTTCATTACTAACCGTGGCCTTTACTGTTACAGGGTCATACCTTTCGGTCTCAAAAATGCAGGCGCAACCTACCAGCGGTTGGTGAACAAAATCTTCAAGGAGCAGATCGGCCGCAATATGAAGGTCTACATGGATGACATGCTCGTAAAAAGCAAATCTTCCATGGACCACGTCGTCGACCTCGAGGAGACCTTCGACGCTCTCCGAAAATATAAAATGAAGCTGAACCCGACTAAATACACTTTCAGAGTGACCTCAGGAAAATTTTTGGGCTTCATGGTGTCGGGGCACGGGATTGAGGCCAATCTAGAAAAAATTCGTGCCATCCAGGAGATGGCCGCCCCAAAGTCGATAAAAGAGGTTCAGCTCCTTACAGGGAGGGTAGCAGCCCTGAATCACTTCGTCGTGAGGTCGGCCGAATGGTGCTTACCCTTCTTTCAAACCCTCAAGCAGTCGAAGAACTTCTGTTGGACCCCTGAGTGCCAACAGGTATTCGAAGAACTAAGGAGCTACCTCGGCTCACCCCCGCTGTTGGCAAAGCCAGAGCCTGGGGAGGAACTATTTTTATACCTGGCGGTCTCTCCCATGGCTCTCGCGGTAGTCCTAGTCAAGGAAGAAGTGAAAGTCCAACGGCTGATCTACTACGTCAGTCGCGCGTTGAGAGACGCCGAGACCAGGTATACCAAATTGGAAAAACTGACTTACGCCCTGTTGATTACAGCCCGGAGGCTCTGACCCTACTTTCAAGGGCACACCGTAACGCTGCTCACCGACCAACCGATCAAGGCGATTCTGCACCGGGCGGATGCCTCTGGGAGGATGGCAAAATGGGCGATCGAGCTCATAGAATTCGACATCAACTATCGACCCAGGCCAACAGTGAAGGCCCAGATATTGGCAGATTTCATAGTGGAGTGTACTATCCCAGAGGAGGCCGAACCTGAACAAGGTGAAATTGACGGCCTGGAGTCCCGACCGAGCTCCCCCGAAGAAGAAGCAGATCCCTCTGGTTGCTTTTGGGCCCTCTATGTGGATGGTCTTCCAACATGTCAGGCGCAGGCGCGGGTCTGATCTTGATCAGTCCAAAGGGAGTCATCATGGAGTACGCTCTGCGCTTCGAGTTCTCCGCAACAAACAATGGAGCAGAATATGAAGCTCTGATCGCAGGACTGAGGATCGCCAAAGAGCTAGGATAGATCGGCTCCAGGTCCACAGCGACTCTCAACTAGTAGTTGGACAAGTTAACAAAAACTACGAAGCACGGGAGGACAGCATGGCTAAATACTTTGAAAAGGTAAAGGAGCTCATCCCTGCCTTCCGTAGCTTCAACATCAGATAGATTCCGAGGTTGGAAAATACCAGGGCCGACCTTCTCTCCAAGTTGGCAATACTGGCTCCAGCCGAATTGCCCAAGGGCATTCTCTTTGAAGTTCTAAAGTGCTCGAGTATGAAAGAATCATGGCCCGTGATGGAAATTGACCACGAGCCCAGCTGGATCGATCCACTGACAACCTATCTCAGAGACGGGGTTCTCCCCCAGGATGCAAAAGAGGCTCGGAAGCTCAGAAATCAAGCCTCCCGATACATCCTTTATGAGGGCAAGTTGTACAAGAGATCATACTCTTTGCCCCTTTTAAAATCTCCAACCTTCAGAAGCTGACTACGCCCTGTGGGAGGTGCATGAAGGAATCTGCGGAAGCCATCTGGGGGCTAGATCTTTATCCCACAAGTTGCTCCTCCAAGGATATTACTGGCCGACGATGCATCATGACTCGATTGAATACGTCAGAAAGTGTGACCGATGTCAGAGATATGCCAACATCCAGAGACAGCCCACCACCGAGCTTACACCCTTGAGTGCCCCATGGCCTTTTGCGCAATGGGGGATGGACATCCTTGGACCCTTTCCCATGGCATCGAGACAGAGGAAGTTCCTCCTGGTAGCGATTGACTACTTCACCAAGTGGGTCGAAGCTGAACCACTTACAAAAATCACAGAAGCTAAAGTGCAAGATTTCGTCTGGAAGTCAATCGTTTGTAGGTTCGGTCTGCCAAGGACCCTAATCACTGATAACGGGTGGCAGTTCGCGGGAGCAAGATTCATCGAATTCTGTGAAGATTTAAATATCTCCCATAACTTCACATCAGTAGCCCATCCTCAGGCGAACGGCGAAGCTGAAGTGACCAACAGAACCCTTCTGCAGGAGATCAAGACAAAGCTTGAAAAGGCGAAGGGAACTTGGGCAGACGAACTTTATCATGTGTTGTGGGCATATCGAACTACCCAAAGACTGCCCAAAGGGGAGACCCCCTTTGCTTTAGCCTTCGAAATGGAGGCCGTCATCCCAATTGAGCTTAAACTCCCGTCAGCACGAGTCGTGGCATTCAACGAACATCAAAATTCGCAAGGTCTTAAAGCCAACCTTGACTTGCTGGAAGAAAAGCGGGAGGTAGCTCAAGTTTGGATGGCAGCCTACAGACAGAAAGTCGTCCGCTATTACAATTCCCGGGTCAAGAATAAAGCCTTTAGAGCAGGAGATCTAGTGTTTCGATGAGCCGCTGTCTCGCAACCTCAGGATTGAGGGAAGCTCGCCCCAAACTGGGAAGGTCCGTATGAGGTCAAAGAAGTAGTCCGGCCCGAAACTTATTACCTCAAGGAGCTCGGAGGAGCAGACCTCCCACGACCATGGAGCTCGAAAAACTTACGAATGTATTACCGATAACTCTATCTTAAATAAAAGTTGCATATCTACATATCTCTCCTCTTGGCATTAGCTTATATCGACAGGGCAGTCAAAACAAACTGTGTCGGAAGCAGGAGGGGAACTTCATCTCGACAAAGTCGAAGGCCCGGTTCTCTTTAGACCGGATGGGGGGAGAGGCCCTGCAATGCCCATATGCGCCCCCACAGCCCTGTTAGGGACAGGAGGAGAACCTCGCCCTAACTTGAGCAAAGTCGAAGGCCCGATTCTCTTTAGACGGATGGGGGGAGAGGCCTTGCAACGCCCATATGCGCCCCCACAGCCCTGTTAGGGATAGGAGGAGAACCTCACCCTAACTTGAGCAAAGTCGAAGGCTCGGTTCTCTTTAGATCGGATGGGGGGAGAGGCCTTGCAACGCCCATATGCACCCCCACAGCCCTGTTAGGGACAGGAGGAGAACCTCACCCTAACTTGAGCAAAGTCGAAGGCCCGGTTCTCTTTAGACCAGATGGGGGGAGAGGCCTTGCAACGCCCATATGTGCCCCCACAGCCCTGTTAGGGACAGGAGGAGAACCTCATCTAACTTGAGCAAAGTTGAAGGCCCGGTTCTCTTTAGACCAGATAGGGGGAGAGGCCCTGCAACGCCCCTATGCGCCCCCACAGCCCTGTTAGGGACAGGGGAAGAACCTCGCCCTAACTTGAGTATAGTCGAAGGCCCGGCTCTTTTAGATCGGACGGGGGGAAGGGGCCCAGCAACGCCCATATGTGCCCCTACAGCCGCGTTAGAGACAAGAGGCGAACCTCGTCCTAACCAGAGCTGAAATCTGTTATGATAGAAATAGGGAAAGAACCTCGCCCCGACATCAATTAAGGTCTGGTCATTCAAGACCAGATGAGAAAAAGGGGGACCTTCTCCAGCGGCCCCTTCGCAATAAAATTTTGTCCGGACTCCTACGGGAGCAGACTTCGCCCTCGACTTTGATCGAAGGAAGACTCCATCTCCAACTTCAGCTGCAGACAAGCTTTGTCCGGACTCCTATGGGAGCCGGACTCCGTCTCCAACTTCAATTACAGACAAGCTCCGTCCGGACTCCTACGGGAGCCAGACTCCGTCTCCAACTTCAACTACAGACAAGCTTCGTCTGGACTCCTACGGGAGCCGGACTCCGTCTCCAACTTCAACTGTAGGTAAACTTCGTCCGGACTCCTACGGGAGCCGGACTTCATCTCCGACTTCGACTGCTAGTAAGCTCCGCCCGAACTCCTACGGGAGCCAAATTTTGCCTCTGACTTTAATTATAGGTAGACTCTGTTCGGACTCCCACGGGAGCCGGACCTCGTCCCGACTTCACCTACGGGAGCCGGACTCCCGCAGCCCCACCAAGAGCGAAGGAAAAAATCCCACTCGAAAAAGAAAAAGGAGAGAGGAGTTAAAAGGGAAAGCGATGGACTACGTCAGTGATGAATGAAAAATAAACAGCATCAAAGATGCAGAGAACCCCATCTCAGCAAGGGTTGGGGTTCTTATCGAGAACCCCAGCTTTCAAGGAAGCTTGCAACGCAAGCCCGAGATGAGATGACTTCCTCAGGGTGACGGAAGCTCAGACCTTCGAGCTCGAGCCCTGATGGGGGGCGCCAAACCCGAGTGGCCCCAAACGAATCTGCAGCCACGGACGAAAAAGATGAGTCGATACGATAGCAATCGGGTACCTCCGAATGACGCAAAGGCCGAAAAGAAGCTCGGCAAACGACAATTCAACACATGAGTAAAAGAGGTAGTAGAAAATTTTCTTCTCATATTATTCGTCAAATATACATCATAGAGCCATTGAGGTTGAGGGAGAAGGACAACTGAAAGGCGAGCTGACGTGACAACTACCGGCAACCTACGAACGACGTCAAAAAAAAAAAAAAAAAAGAGAAAAAGAAGAAGAAAAAGAAGAAAAGAAGAGAAGTAGAGAGAAAGGAATACAACAACAACAATGGTAAAGGAAAGAAGTTCGACAGACAACAATTCGATGCAAAGTGCGGATGAAGTAACAAAATCTCTTTCTTATTTTTCGATTAACAAAATGTACGTTATAAGACCCGGAGAGCCAGAAAAGAAAACATTATTACAAGGCTCAGAAGGGATACACCGGAGGCCACTTCAAGCTGTAGACTTCTCTTCCCGATTCTGTCCTTTCCAGCCGCATTTTCCAGTGCGTGTGATAAACCTCTCGGCTCTCTCCCCCCACCTCATTCCGCTCCATCTCCGAAATCCCAACCCTAGGGGGAAAAGGATGGGATAGAATTCAGGGGGCAGCAAAGGCAACGGCAGCGGCAACGATGACCTGTTTCAAGAAGAACCGGAGTTACCCCGGAGGCAGTGATGGCGTCGAAGACATGCGCCACCACCGTGTGCTCCACGACAACCACCATCCTAGGTGTTCCGATAAGGTCGGCATGCGCTACTTCCACCATCCCCGCAATAAGTTCTACTGCCCCACCATCGGCGCCGACCGCTTCTGGTCCCTCGGCCCCGACGATATCAAGGATCCTGCCACGGCTTGTGACGAAAGCTCTACCCCCTTGACCGGTGTCGTCCCGTTCAGCTACTCCAAAATTCTCAGGCGGAATGCCTTCACCGGTCGTCCCCGTTATTAAACCCCTGTTGGTGAAGGAATTCTCCCTCGAGCCCCCTTTAAGGCGATGGGAACCCTCAGCGATAGTTTGACAACCGGAGAACTCACAGACTGCTGTTCTCCTCCTCGCACTCTTCCTAGTCCAAGGCATCCTCTTGAGATTGGCCTCTGGGGTGGAGGCCCCGGTGGGGGAACCCCTCGGAGAGACTCAGGGGACTGGAGACGGCGGAGAGCCGACGGAGATGGCAAAGACCGGTGCGAGGGATGCTCGGAGTCGGAAGGGACACCGATGGAGTGGCTGAGTGGCTAAGCTCTCAGGCGAAAGAAAGGCGTCGACCCTCAGGCGAAGTGAAGCCCCTGGAGGAAAGGTGGGGGCTTAAATAGGCAACGGAGCCTGGCACAGTTATGGTGGCGGATGTCCCTAGGCCAACCAGTGCCCACCACGTGTCCCCCTCACCGTGGCATAGGGTTGACCGTTTGCGGATTTTTATAGCGTGACGCTTAGGATCACGTCCTAGTGAGAATTTCGAAAAGACTTTTCAGGTCGCCTAATCGAAAAAAGGCTCCAGCATGCGCACATTAAATGCCAAGATTTGTCATGGGCAGACTTCAAGGAAATGACTTCGGCTGTGAAAATTTTTTGTACTTCCTCCAATCGAAACTCGAACTTGGAAGTAGGGGGACTGGTGTTAGGTGTAAAACCTCCCCCAGCCAAAGTTCGTGTTCGAAGGGACCCCTTGGGGATACTACAGGCAAGCTTCGTCCAGACCCCATCTTCTACTTCGACTGCAGACAAGCTTCGTCCGGACTCCTACGGGAGCCGGACTCCGTCTTCTACTTCACTGCAGACAAGCTTTGTCCGGACTCCTACGGGAGCCAGACTCCATTTTCTACTTCGACTGCAGACAAGCTTCATCCGGACTCCTACGGGAGCCAGACTCCATCTTCTACTTCGACTGCAGACAGGCTTCGTCCGGACTCCTACGGGAGTCGGACTCCATCTTCTACTTCGACTGCAGACAGGCTTCGTCCGGACTCCGTCTTCTACTTCGACTGCAGACAAACTTCGTCCGGACTCCTATGGGAGCCGGACTCTGTCTTCTACTTCGACTGTAGACAAACTTCGTCCGGACTCCTACGGGAGCCGGACTCCATCTTCTACTTCGACTGCAGACAGGCTTCGTCCGGACTCCTACGGGAGCCGGATTCCGTCTTCTACTTCGACTGCAGACAGGCTTCGTCCGGACTCCTACGGGAGCCGGACTTCGTCTTCTACTTCAACTGCAGACAGGCTTCGTCCGGACTCCTACGGGAGCCGGACTCCATCTTCTACTTCGACTGCAGACAGGCTTCATCCGGACTCCTACGGGAACCGGACTCCATCTTCTACTTCGACTGCAGACAGGCTTCGTCCGGACTCCTACGGGAGCCGGACTCCATCTTCTACTTTGACTGCAGACAGGCTTCGTCCAGACTCCTACGGAAGCCGGACTTCATCCCCAACCTCAATTGCTGGAAGGCTTCGCCCGGACTTCCGCGGGAGCTGGGCTCCATCCTCGACCTCGACTGCTGGTAAGCTTCGTCCGGACTCCTACGGAAGCTGGACTTCGCCCTCGACTTTGATCGAATGAAGACTCTGTCCGGACTCCTACAGGAGTCGGACTTCATCCTCGACCTCGAACGATGGTAAGTTCCGTCTGGACTCCTACAAGAGCCGGATTCCGTCTCCAACCCCGGCTACGGACAAACTTCGTCTGAGCTCCTACGGGAGCTGGACTTTATCCCCAACTTCGACTGCAGGAAGACCTCGTCCGAGCTCCTACAGGTGTCGGACTTCACTTCCGACTCCAGCTACAGACTCCAACCGAACTTCGGCCGACAAGTCTGGACCCCCTGGCAAACCGCAGTAACGGCCACAGCACTGCTCCACTTCCTGCGATGGATTCCACGCGGCTCCATCACTCCCTGGCAGGCCATAATAATGGCCATGATTCTGCTCCACTCCCTGCGACAGACCCTACGTGGCTCCATTACTCCCTGGCAGGCCATAATAACGGCCACGATTCTGCTCCACTCCCTGCGATGGATTCTGTGCGGTTCCACCACTCCCTGGCGAGTCACGATAACGGACGCCGCTCCACTCTCCGTAACTGATTCCACGTGATGAGCCATGGTGGCAGCCACGACTCCACCCCATTACTCTTCATGATAAATTCCTCCTGGCCCCGTACGGCCCATGACGAGGCGATCATAAACAGTCGCTATCAATCCGCCGCTACCCCCGTCTATAAAAGAAGACCCCAGATACGTTATTCTCTAAGCTCTCATTTTTACCTAGAAACTCTGCTAAAATTTTTGTTCAAGCACTCCATTCTTGTTGAGGCAGAGAACTGACTTGAGCGTGGAGGGTCTTGCCGGAGCAACCCCACCTCCAGTTTAGACTTCTTTTGCAGGTCCCGGCGGCAACCGCGACCCCCACAACTCTAGCTTCTCCGGCGCAGGCGGATTTTTGCACCAACAATTATAAATCTTGTGTTCTTGCTCTTAAGGCTTCCGAATCAGAACTTGATAAAATTATGATTTTACTCCTGAAATACAATCAATCTTTTTCCAAGCCAAAATCATTAGTAACCCCCTCAAATACTTTGTAATCATCAAAATCAATTCAAGGGCAACAGAACTTCACCGCTACCGATGATCTCAGGTTCGAAGGTCCTCGAGCCACACACGTATTCGATCTCTACAGGTATCCACCGGGATCAACTTTGAATCCTTCTTCTTGTGGTAGATCATTCTTCTCCAAGTAGGATCTTAGCCCTTTAGAACCTTGATCAATTCTTTGATCTTGACTGCAAACTTAACTCTTGAATTGCGGCCTTCTTCTCCTCATTCCTCACTGTGGAAGAAGATCTCCTCAACTCTTGACATGTAGAAGGTTGGGACATCCAACCCTTGGGCGTGGAAAGAGAAGAGGGAGAGAGGGTGTGGCATGGAGAAGGGAGAAAGAGAAATCTAGTTTTTTTTAATTAAAAATAATTCTACTAAAACCCTAAGAGACTTTCTCTTTATATATGTCCTTCCTTAATCCAAATCAGGAATCAATTAACTTAAAAAAGGTACATCCTTATCTCATAAGAATTTTTACCTTTTTAATCTAATTTTTTTTATTAAAACCAGACTTACTTGATAGGACATCAGCTCTTTTTGATAAGCACATGGGGTGCCCTAGTCAGATAAGGTAATCTGAGAGGGCACCTCATGGAATATAGGGTAGGTGTGTTGGGAATAGTGTCCCAAAGCCAATCATCAGTCTGTTGATGGTTGTGCTCATTTTTATATTTGTATATGAATTATGAATTAATAAAAATTATTTTGATATTTTTCATCACAAAATATTTCATCTTCTAATGAACTCCTATGCTGTGGTGAAGTCCTTAGGACTATTTAGACTCGACAAAGGGGGATTTGTTGTTTAGTCTTTAAATTTATTCATGACCAAATGATACATTGTTACCAAGGATGACAACATTTATCAAGCATAGGTGTTGTGTGCCATATAGGTTGGTTGTCCTCTTAACCAATGAGTGTGGAGACACTGGTATGGCATACAGGTGAGATGTAAGGGTACATCTGCACTGAACGTGACCGACTCTGGAGCTATTTCTGCTGTCAAGATTTGCTCCGATAGAATATGGGTATAAATATCCCTCTGATCTGAGACCACCATGGTGACTTGCAAGCAACTCACTACACTTAGGCACTGGACTATCTAAATTTCTAATTCAGTGACGGAAGGCTGCTGGGTGTAGTCAAGTACTTGATTGTCGGTGCGTGTGTCAAGATGGGATTGACCACTCCAGTTTAGGAGCTGTGTACAGTCATATTTTAATTTAGCAAAATCTTGGCCAGGGTAGTCCTTGTGAGGAGTCACAGGACTGCTCGAGTTGAGCATGCATCGGATGATCTGATCAGGGTTGACAGTTTAATCCTGAGTCATTCTAAACACAGGGGTCAAAAAGATGAATTATATAGTAACCATATTTATGTAGATTCTGAGTGTTGCGATTGTGACTATTCGATCTATCCGAACGTCGGGTACCATTGCTAGATGGTCACTTCGATTAGTACAGGAATTGATTCCTGTGCTACCGACTTAGGTTCGAACCTGCGAGGTCACACACATTAGAGGTTCCTATCTGATCTGATGACTGATGTAGAATCCTACATGTTTGGGACTCAGTGATCGAGAATTAGGATTCTCTGATCATGAGTTCCACACATTATGGGTACCGGGGTCAAGAGTCCCACTGGTTGGGACTTTTCGATCAGGGTTACATATCGATGAATTCTGATGCCCGATTGCCCATCAGATTTGGACTCAATATTTATGAGAGGTTTAATTAATGATTTGATTACTAATTAACTCAATTTGATTGAGTAATTATTTTTGGATCAAGTCCAATTGAATTGGATTCAGTTGGGTTTGACCCGATTAGGTTAAGAGTTGACCTAATCGTTAAGATGGTTTGGTCCCTGATTTGATCGGGGGTTGGGCTTAGTCCATTCTGATTTGATTAGAATTTTATTGAGCCTAATTAAGCCTAATTAAGTTGGGTTTAAATTAGTCTAATTGGACCTAACTTATTTGGTTCAATTAGGTTGGTTTAAATAATGAAACCACCTTGATCCAATCTCCATGCGCCACCTCACTTCCATTGCACCCATTTGAATTCATGAGAAGGAACTTCTCATGAATTATTTTCTCACACCAAGCCCTCTCCACGCCCCACATTAATGTGCCATATGAATGGATAAGGATGATTGGTTGGCCATTCAAATTCAAAATAAAGTTTGAATTTGAATGGGCAATCAATCTTTGCACCTTATCCCTTTTTTTATGTCTCATTTATTATATGAGAAAAGGTTTCTCATGAAATCACTCCTTGCATAATTTAAGTCATGCCTCATGCCTTTAGTGGATAAGGGATGAGTTGGTGTCCATTTGAATTTAAAATTTGATTTAAATTCAAATGTGCAATTACTCATCTTTATCCTTTCTTTTGGATAAGACGTTTGACGTTGTTATAAAAGGAGGAGAAGAGTGGGGCGTGTTAGAAGAAGATTTTTGGAGAAAAATTCTAGGGCATGAGAAGTCTTGTGCATGAGAAGGAAGTCCATATCCTTCCAAGAGAAAAAGAAAGAAAAGAAAGAAAAGTGGGTACAAGGTTTCCGGTGAGTTTACTAGAGTTTTAGCCTGGGGTTTGAAAAGTGAGAAAGTGAGCTACGAGTGTCGTGAGCCCACAAAATTTTAGAGAGATCTTTAACATCCTCTCAAGCACATCTGTTGATGATCCAGAGCATCTGAAGAATCGACAGACATCGATCGAAGGAGTTCGATCAGCATCGACCATCAAAAGGGCTCTACAACGAGCTAGCATTCGTGAGGAGTCGATCAGACCGGAAGCTTCGTGTGGATGATCCACAGAGGCCAGACATACTGTGTGGCTGTGTCGCGATGATCAGAATCTTCCGACGATGATCTGATTGCGACGATCTACTATCCGCACAAAGGTATTGTGTTCTGAACACATTACAATAAAGTATTTATTGTTCAAATTCGAATTTCAAATTTAAATGCATGCATGCTATATATCATATTTAGATCCTAGTATAAGATAAATTTATGTTAATTAATTAGATTAATTAATATTTTTCCATTGTAAAATCATAATTTTAAAAAAGTTTTAAAATTATTATTTTACCCCTGCACTGAATTTCTCCAAAAATGGTATTAGAGCGGGTTCTTAGATATGATATATATATTTGTATACGTAGATTAAGTTGTAATCTAAAAGTTTAAATTTAAAATTTGAAATTCAAAATTTGAAATTTGAATTTTGAAAGTTGCTCGAAATTCAAAATTCAAAAATTTAAAATTCAAAATTTGAAATTTAAAATTCAAAATTCAAAATTCAAAAATTTAAAATTTGAAATTTAAAATTTGGTTGAAATTTTAAATTTAAAATTCAAAATTTAAAATTCAAAATTTGAAATTCAAAATTTGAAATTTGAGATTTGAAATTTGTTTGAAATTCAAAATTTAAAATTTGAAATTTAAAATTTAAAATTAGTATATTTAGATATACTTGATCCAAGTAGCAAGTAATCGAATTGGGTTGGTTGCCATGGCCGTCCGGTCATAGGAGAAAAATAGGGTTTAAAGGCCCTCTCCTCCCATTCGATGGGGTCTCCTATGGCGGTAGGGGTGCCGCTGCAATTATATCCCATGCAGATGAAGTAGTGGAAGGAATTAATTGTAAAGGTTCAATTGTAAAATTTATCATGAATGTGTTAGATTAGATCTAAAGGAATATTCATGATTTATTTTGATTGAGTTATTTTCTGTTATGTAATTAGCAATAGGATTGTGATTTATGAAATGTGCTGATCTATTTGTGAAATAAGTCAACATATTTGGTGAACAGAAAATAAAACCTTTCAAATTTGAAAATTATTTTTGAAATGCCAAACCCTGACCCATCAGCCCAAATACTTAATTAAAAGAATTAAGTATTGTCTAGTAGGTCTAGAATTGTGAATTAAGACCTAAGACAATTGCATAAACTTGTGGGTCAATGGGTTAGATGAATTAGGTCCATAATTGGGTTAGACCTAAGGTTAGCTTAAAGAAATGGACTAAATTAGAGTAATTGGTCAAATCTAATCAAAAGTTGAATTAGATTAGGTCAAGGATACTCTAGACTCAACTCCAATAGTTGTAGTTGAATGGGTCCATGTCTTTAACTAGACCAAGATGGACTTAATTCATGGCTACGCGATGGAACCCAATTTACTAAGTTGATCAAATTGAACTAATGAACCGGTTGGTGTCTAAGGTAAGTTTGGCAGTTTGACCAGTGGTTTCTAAGTGGGAGCTACTCGCAGTGATTCGATATCTGATGAGTTAATGGCATATCCCCACCACTGATCTCACTTACCTGGCCAACCTGATGAATTAGGTTTTAATTAGATC
>NC_025996.2:94700952-94739483 GCF_000442705.2 Elaeis guineensis
ACTTGGTGATTAGGGCTCACCCATGTCATTAGGTAAATCAGTTTGACTGATTTAGGTGCTCTTAATGCCAGCTTTAATTAAATCTTTTTTAATCTGACTTGGTGAAGTCAGTGGAAGGATTGAAATTGGCTGGATATTTTTCTTCTCATCTATCTTTTAATAAAATCCTCAAAAATTATTAGGTCCCTAAAAATGATTAAGTTATATTGATAACTAAGTCATAGCCTCCCATTAAGTGAGTGATAATGAGTCCATTAGTTTAATAATCATTGGAGGCCCAAAGGCCTGGTGCTTATTGTCTAATGGAATTATCATTCATAATATGATAATTTGGTTTGAGTCTTTCTGATGGTGATCGGTTGGTCGGCCAAAGTCGGGCTTAATCATTTATTGGTCTGATTCACCAAATCAAATCATATTAATAGTTGGACCTAACCAGATCTTTTCAGTGGAGGCCAAAGCCTACTGATTAGGTTCTGGGGCAAAATCAATTACTAGAAGTTGTTTAGAGAAACAACTGGTTATGAACCTACCCATAGATGCACATGGGTTGACCAACCAAAGTTGGGCTCGTGTGGAGTCTGTGTGGATTCTAGTATCTACTAAGGAATTAAAGTAATTCCTCGAATTGGAGGTTGAGGCTACCAGTTCATAAAAATACTGGGAGAAACTTTAGACTAAAGTCCAAGTCTTTAGTATTTATAATTTATGTACTAATAGAGGTATGATTTTTTTTTATGCAGCTATGGCCGCTACCCTATCCCTCCGGTCATTATTAGATAATGACAAGCTCATGGGATCTAATTTCGATAGCTGGTATCAAAAATTAAAAATCATCCTTGAGCATGAGCGGATCCTTTATGTAGTAACGGATCCGGCACCTGAGGAGCCAGCCCCGAACGTTAGAGGGACGGTCTGAGATACTTATCAGAAGTGGTTCAACGATCGCACCACCGTTCGGTGCATTATGCTAGCGGTAATGAATGATGAGTTCAGTCGTAGGTTTGAGAATGCCCAGTCACAGGAGATGCTTCAAATGTTGAATGACTCCTTTGGCATGTCTGACGATGTTGAAAGGCATAAAACTAGTTGTGCCATTTTCAATGCTCGGATAAGGGATGGAGCCTCAGTCACTGATCATGTACTGTACATGATCGAAATGATTGAGCGCCTAAGTAAACTGGGCTTTCCCCTGCACGAGCAGCTCGATAAGGATGCGATCCTTAATTCATTGCCTAAGTCCTTCCTCCCCTTCCTTACTCATTTTCGGATGACAAAGCCTGTAGTGAACTACCACGGCTTGTTGGATTGCTGCAGAACTTTGAGAAGGATCACTAGCTCCAAGGAGTCGGTGAATGTTGTGGGAGGGTCTTCTTCTGGTCGTCGACCCTTTAAGAAAGGGAAGAAGAAGAACAAGAAGAAGAAGAATAAGAAGGTGCAGCTGCATGCTGGGACATCTGCACAGGGTCAGACCAAGAAGCACAAGCCCGACCAGAGCCAGGCAGAGTGCTACTTTTGCAAGAAGCAGGGGCACTGGAAGAGGAACTGTCCTCTATACATTGCCTCCCTAGATCCGAACAGGCCGAAGAAGAAGTAAGGTACTTATATGATAACACCTTGCAACTTTTCCATTTGTGATACTACTGCCTGGGTATTGGATACCGGAAGCTCTTATCATATTTGTAATTCGATACAGGGTCGGCAGGTCAGTAGGAGATTTGATGAAGGTGATAGATTTCTGAACGTTGGAGATGGAAGCAAAGTTTCAGTTCTAGCATTAGAAATCATGAACCTTGTAATCAATTCTCGAAATATAATTCTGAGTGAATGTCATTATTGTCCAAGCTTTTTATTAAATATTATTTTTGTAGGCCTTTTGGCCATGAACGGTTATCAATTTTTAATAAAAGAAAATATTTGCAATATCATTTTGAATGGTGTTACAATGTTTGTTGGATAACTTAATAATGGAATTTACTTTCTATCACAACCTGTTAATGTGGTTCAAACCTTCGGTAAATGCCCTAGAATAAATAATGTGTCAGAAGTCTACCTTTGGCACTGTAGACTAGGTCATATCAATAAGAACAGGATAAACAGGTTGGCTCAAGAAGGAATTCTTGAAGTAGGTGATTGTGAATCACTTCCAACCTGTGAGTCTTATCTTCTTGGTAAAATGACCAAATCACCTTTTACTGAAAAAAGTGAGCGAGCCAGTGAACTCTTGGGTTTGGTACATTCTGATGTATGTGGACCCATGAGCTCAAGTGTAAGAGGTGGATATTTCTACTTCATAACCTTCACAGATGACCTATCGAGGTATGGGTATGTCTATTTAATGAAGCATAAATCGGAGTCGTTTGAAATGTTCAAACTATTCCGAAATGAGGTAGAAAACAAACTGGAAAGTGTATTAAAACTCTTCGATCTGATCGAGGAGGTGAATACCTTTCCAATGATTTTATAACATATCTTGAGGAGAATGGGATTCTCTCTCAATGGACTCCTCCTGGAACACCACAACATAATGGTGTATCTGAAAGGAGGAATCGGACCTTGTTGGATATGGTTCGATCCATGATGGGGTTTGCTGGTCTGCGATCTCCCTCTAGGGATATGCACTCGAATCAGCTTGTTACCTTCTAAATAGAGTTTCGAGTAAGTCTGTAACCAAAATGCCATATGAGATATGGATAGGACGTAAGCCAGTACTCTCGCATCTTAGGGTTTGGGGGTGTCCGGCTTATGTTAAACATTTAATTACGGACAAACTTGGACCTAGGTCTGACAAGTGTAATTTTATAGGGTACCCAATAGAGACCAAAGGGTATTACTTCTACCTAGCTGATGAGCAAAAAGTGTTTGTCAGCCTTAAGGCAATCTTTTTGAAAAAAGAGTTCCTTGGTGAAGGGACTGTTGCCTCTAAGATCGAACTTGACGAAGTTCGACAGGTGGAAAAACCGACACAAGTTGCTAAACCTAAACCGGATTTGGTTAGATCAGATCTGGAGCCCATTGTTCAAGCATTCTTAAGGCGATCTGGTAGAGTACCACGTCAACCGGACAGATACATGGTTTCTTGGTCCGGGATAGCGATCCTATCGAACTTGATGAAAACGATGAGGATCCGATCACCTACATGGATACAATGCAGAGATCCGACTCTGAGAAATGGCTGGAGGTCATGAAATTCAAAATAGAGTCCATGAAGGTCAACAATGTATGGACATTGGTTGACCCACCCAAAGGAGTAAAACCCATAGGGTGTAAGTGGGTCTTCAAGAGGAAGAGAGGTGCAGACGGAAGGTGGAAACCTATAAAATCCATCTGGTTGCCAAGGGATATCATCAACGTTATGGTATAGACTATGATGAGATATTTTCTCTTGTGGCAATGCTCAAATCCATTCGGATTATGCTTGTGATAGCTGCCCATCTGGACTATGAAATCTGGCAGATGGTGTGAAGACAGTTTTCCTAAACGGAGAGCTGGATGAAGAGGTGTATATGATACAACCTGAAGGATTCACATCCATTTATGGACTACAGAGGACCATTTATGGACTTAAGCACGCATCCCGAAGTTGGAACATACATTTTGATAGGATGATCAAGACGTATGGCTTCGTTAAGAATGGAGAAGAGCCCTGCATTTATAAGTGGGCTAATGGTCCAGTAGTAGTATTTCTTGTATTGTATGTGGATGACATTCTCTTAATCGGGAATGATGTCCCTGCATTAAGGGAATAAAGATTTGGCTGTCGTCACAGTTCTCCATGAAGGATCTGGGAGAAGCTTCCTACATTCTAAAGATGAGGATCTATAAGGATAGATCTAAAAGATTGCTTGGTTTATCTCAGTCCACGTATATTGATACTATACTGAAGAGGTTCAGCATGGAGAATTTCAAGAAAGGCTATCTTTCGATAGGCCATGGAATTTCTCTCTCAAAGAGGGATTGTCCAACAACACCTCAAGAGAGAGAGCGTATGGGTAGGATTCTATATGCTTCGACAGTGGGATCTATCATGTATGCTGTTGGGTATAAAATACCCCCAGCCGAAGTCCTTAACAGGATCAACAACTCCGCCAGCAAGGCCGACCTTTAAGGCAAGCTTCGTCCGGACTCCTACGGGAGCCGGACTTTGCCCTCGACTCCAACGGCTGCAAAACAGACTGCGTTTGGACTCCTACGGGAGCCGGACTCCACCGACAACTCCGACCACAAGCAGACTCCGCCCGGACTCCTACGGGAGCCGGGCTCCATCCTCAACGTCAACTGCTGGCGAGCTTCGTCCGGACTCCTACGGGAGCCGGACTTCGCCCTCGACTTCAACGGCTGCAAAACAGACTGCGTCCGGACTCCTACGGGAGCCGGACTCCACCGACAACTCCGACCACAAGCAGACTCCGCCCGGACTCCTACGGGAGCCGGGCTCCATCCTCAACGTCAACTGCTGGCAAGCTTCGTCCGGATTCCTACGGGAGCCGGACTTCGCCCTCGACTCCAACGGCTACAAAACAGACTACGTCCAGACTCCTACGGGAGCCTGACTCCGCCGACAACTCCGACCACAAGCAGACTCCGCCCGGACTCCTACGGGAGCCGGGCTCCGTCCTCAACGTCAACTGCTGGCAAGCTTCGTCTGGACTCCTACGGGAGCCAAACTTCACCCTCGACTCCAACGGCTGCAAAACAGACTGCGTCCGGACTCCTACGGGAGTCAGACTCCGCCGACAACTCCGACCACAAGCAGACTCCGCCCGGACTCCTACGGGAGCCGGGCTCCATCCTCAATGTCAACTGCTGGCAAGCTTCGTCCGGACTCCTACGGGAGCCGAACTTCGCCCTCGACTCCAACGACTGCAAAACAGACTGTGTCTGGACTCCTACGGGAGCCGGACTCCGCTGACAACTACGACCGCAAGCAGACTCCACCCGGACTCCTACGGGAGCCGGGCTCCATCCTCAACGTCAACTGCTGGTAAACCCCGTCCGGACTCCTATGGGAGCCGGGCCTCACCTTTAACTTTGATTACAGGAAGACTCCACCCGGATTCCTATAGAGGCCGGACTCCGACCGCTACCGAGCTTCAGCCGATAGATCTGCGCCCCTTGGCGGCCCTGCTCCACTTCCTACAACAGATCCCGCACTGCTCCATCACCCCTGACAGGCCACAGTAACGGTCGCAGCCCTGCTCCACTCTCCGCGGGGACCCTGCGCGACCCCATTACTCTCTGACAGGCTGTATCAACGGCCATGATTCTGCTCTGCTCCCTGCGGCAGGTGCTGCGTGACTCCACTACTTCATGGCAGGCCGCAATAACGGCTGCGATTCTGCTCCACTCCTCGCAACTGGTTCCACGTAGCGAGCTACGGCGATAGCCACGATCCCGCTCCACTACCCTTCGCAATAAATCCCCCTGACTACGGGCGGCCCACTACCAGACGGTTACGAACGTCGCCATCAATCCGTTACCTCCTCCGCCTATAAAAGGGGGACCCAGATACGTTATTCTATAAGCTCATTTTCTTATCTCAAAACTCTGCTAAATTCTCTGTTCGAGCGCTCCATTCTTGTTGAGGCAGAGAACTGACTTGAGCGTCGGAGGGTCTTGCCAGAGCAACCCCACCTCCGTTTAGACTTCCCTTGCAGGTCCCGACGGCGACCGCGACTTCCCCGACTCCAGCTTTCCCGATGCAAGCAGATTTTTGCACCAACAGGATTGGCGCTAGAGGAAGGGGCCTGAACCTTCGCAGTACCCTTGTTCTTAAAGGAGCGCTCAACGGATCCACTTCCGGCCATCTTTTCCGGCATCCACTCCTCCTTCCCTCATCTGATGCCTTCTCACGAGGCCTTTGCACAACCGCCTCCGGCTATGGTCGCAGATAAGGAGTGGTCGGATGATCGGCCCCTGCCGGATTCCGTCAATGCCATCTCGGGGGAATCCCGGCAGGAGGCAACCAACATATCAGCTGCATCCCCCAAGCGGCAAAAAGTTGAAGAACCCATAACTTTTACTGAAGAAGACACCCAGGGAGTCCAATTCCCTCATAATGATGCGGTCGTAGTTTCTCTGAATATGGCAAATTATGACGTCCGTCGCATTCTCGTCGACAACAGAAGTTCGGCCGACATCTTGTTCTACGACACCTTTTCAAGGATGTCCACTCTTGGCGGTCATCTGAGATCGATTTGCTCCCCCTTGATAGGATTTACCGGTGACGCCGTTCCGACGGAGGGAATGATAGCTCTGACTGTGGCCGCGGGTCAGTATCCAAAGCAGTCCAGGGCTCTGGTGAATTTTTTGGTGGTAAAGACGCCATCCGCTTACAATGCAATCCTTGGCCGACCTGGCCTCAATGCTCTCAGAGCTGTCGTTTCAACCTACCATTTGAAATTGAAGTTTCCCACCAACCAGGGGATCGGAGAGGTCCGGGGAGACCAAGCCCTGGCCAGACATTGCTACAACATCGCCTTGCAAAGAAGCGACCGGGCTGACCCCTATCCCTCGATGGATTGGATGCTCGCGACGACCTCACCGAAGAAAGGGGCGGCCCAATCGAAGATCTGGCACCAGTCCCCCTGAATGATGGGAACGCGGAGCATGTTGTTGCCCAGCTATGCAACCCAAGAGGGGGGGGTGAATTGGGTTTTAAAAAATTTAAGCTTAACTAATTACTTATGAAAAGTATTTGTTAAAAGCTTGATGAATGAGGAGAAAGACTTTAGTTCAAGATTAATTACCTAAAGCAAGAATGCAAGGATATAATAAAGAAATAAAGAGAAACAATAAAGCACACCACAAACACAAGGATTTATAGTGGTTTGGTGCCAACCTTGCACCTACATCCACTCCCAAGCTCCTACTTGGGAATTCCAATCCACTATACTTGTATTCAACCCGAATACAAACATCAGAAACTCCAACACTAGCTATCCCAAGCTAGTCCACTTATTTCCGGGTACAAGCCAACCCAAAACACTCCGATTTCAGGTTCGGATCAACCTTCCCTTGTTTTGGAAACCCTCCAAAAACAAGAACAATTACTCACAAAGAGTAAGATAGTTTAGAGCACAAATAAGTACAAGAATAGCTCCTTAAATGAGCGAATATAACAATAAAAACACTTTACTCAAATGAAGAAGCCCCTTTTGGATTTCTCAAGGTGGATGAAGAGTTGAATGAACGCTTGAGGAATAGGTGAGCTTTGATTGAAGGCTTCTTGAAGGCTTTGAAAGAGCTCTTGATCAAGGATGCAAAATTGGCTTGAAAAACCCTCTCTTTGAATGCTCTTGAATGCCCTTTTGAACGCTCTTGCTTTTCTCTTTCAAAATCTCTTGTATGTCTCTTGTGTATATTGTAGATCTCCTGTATCTCTCGTGTATATTGTAGATCCCCTGTATCTCTCGTGTATATTGTAGATCCCTGTATCTCTCGTGTATATTGTAGATCTCCTGTATCTCTCGTGTATATTGTAGATCCCCTTTTTGTTTTTCACCTTTTGAAACCTTTTATAACTTTAAGAAACAAGGAAAATATTTTAGGCAGAAAAAGAGCCGTTAGAGCATTTAACGTGAGCATTAAAGGCAACTAAAATGGGCAAAAAACTAGCCGTTGCAGACAATTCTCGTCGCAGGGGTCGACTCATGAGTCGACTCATGCTTCAGGGGTCGACTCATGAGTCGACCTCTGTTGCAAAAACCAGAGATTTGGGTTTCTGGATATTTTGGCCCAAAACAGCAGAAGTCGACTCATGAGTCGACTCATGCCTTGTGGGTCGACTCATGAGTCGACTCACAGGTCGTGCCAAGCCAGAAAACCAGCGTGCCAAGGGAAATTTTAGCGTGCCAAACAGCTCATTGTGCCATGAGTTGACTCATGAGTCGACTCATGCACTTCAAACATTCATAACTTCAAAAGTATAAGTCCAAAAATAATGAAATTTTCATCAATAGATTACAAATCATTTGTTCTACCAAATGAAACTATCAAATCAGGGTTTTAGTAAAATTATGATTTTGCCCCTGAAGAGCATAAAGACTTTTTCAAATAAAAATATTTGTATCCCTTCAATCTGCTTTGTAATCATCAAAATCAATCTAGGAGCAACAATCTCCCCCTTTTTGATGATGACAAAACACTTGAACAAAAGCATTTATGTGAATGCATTATAGATTTATATGCTTGAAAAGAGTATGATTCTTTTGGCATGTGATATAAATGGTCATATGCAAGAATAGTTTGCCCATTTGCTTAAAGATTTGAAGATATGCTCATTTGATTATGTGATTTTGGTGTTAGAGCAGAAAACTTGTTTTTGTTATCAGATCAAGCTGTATTTTGAAAATTTGCTCATTCTCATTTGATTTTAGTTTTAGCATCAGAGCAAAAAATAATTATGTGCTTTAATTACTTTTGATACAAAAAAAAATAATTATGTGTGCCAAAGCATGTTTAAGAGTTGATTTGGAAAGTTTATTAGATCATTTTGAGTTTAAGATGTATCAGAGCAAGAGAAAAATAAATTTTGCAATGTATCGGAGCAAGAAAAACAATTTTACAATGTTATCAGAAAAAAAATTTTACAATGTATCAGAGCAAGTTAAAAATTTTAAGATGTATCAGAGTAAGTTAAATTTCTTAAGATGTATCAAGGCAAGTTGAATTTCTTAAGATGTATCAAGGTAAATAAAATTTCAAAAGATATATCAGAGCAAGTTGGAATTTTGAAGTATATCAGAGCATATTTAAATTTTTAAAGCAAATCAGAGCATATGTAAAGAAGTAATTTAAAAGTTACTTATTTGCATTGTACTTAGTATTGTACTTTTGATATTGTTCTTTAAATTCTCCAATTCATTCATTAATTTCTCATAATTTGTAGTTTTGCTTTTGATGGGTTGCTTTTTCTTTAATTACTCATAATTTATGGTTTTGCTTTTGATGGATTTTTTTTTTTTTTTTTTTTAATTGCTCATAATTTATGGTTTTGCTTTTGATGGATTTTTTTTTTGTTTAATTTCTCTCCCTTTTTGACATCATCAAACATGGTTAACTCCTCCTTTTTCTGAAATATTCTTTAATTTCTCCCCCTTTAGAGTTTATCACAGATGTTTGCTCCCCCTTAATACAGTAATTATTAACAGCAAACAACAACAAAGAGAAGATAATATTTCAACAAGGAGAATATATATAACCAAAATATGATCGACATCATTACAAAAGGTAGAAATATAAGTAAAAGATGATACCATAAAACCATAATTGTTTCAATACATAGTTCATAATATAAAAGTCAACCAGCTAATTGTCAATACATGGCCCTAAAATACAGATCCTAGAACAAGACACTAACACCTAGGATCTAGTAATGATCAAGACAAGTCATGGATCGGAGTCATCAGATATGGGATGAGAAGCTGATGGATCTCGATCAGAAGTGCGTCCTCTACCCCGTCTGCCTCTGGCATGAGCAGGAGAGCGAGATGAACTGGGTGGCTGAGAACGCTGAGAGGCTAAGGACTGAACAGAAAGGGTGAGTCTGATGGAATCAAGTACGTTCAGTGCTCTGGAAACAGACTGAAGTAGAGCAGTGAACTGAGTGGATGCATGCTCACTCGATCCTCGGATCTCTCTCCTCAGTAACTCATATCCACCCTCCAGTGCTCCTCTGAGCCTGCCAGCCTCTGCAGTGAGGTCTGTGACCTCAATGGTGGACTCCTGTGGCTGAGGATGGGCCAAAGCAAGGACTTGCCCTTGTAAGTCAAGAACTCTGCCAGTCAGTCTCCAGATGGTGTCCTCAAGCTGCTGAATCCGGATGGACTGATCTGATATCATCTGAAACACAGTGGATATGTGGGGAGTCATGGTCTGATCAGAAGAAGTGGCTCCTGGTGCAAAAGTAGTACTGCTCCACTGACTAGATAGCAAAGAGGCCACACGCTGTGATATCTGCTCTATCTGATCGTCAGCCAGTCTGAACTCTGATTGAGGTGCTCTGCTCTCTGGCTGATACACTGGTGTGGGCATCCTAGTAAACTCTGAAGGGCCAGCCTCTGTATCAGGAATGAACTGGATATTTGGTGATGCTGCCCTGAAGTCATGGATAGGAGATGATGGACCTTCTTCTTCAACTCTGTCTTCAGCTCTCTCTTCAGAGCCCTTGATCCAACCACCATCAGTCTTTATAAATCCCATTCGGTGCAGGGTGTGTTGGTTGAAAGTGTCCACATGAGAGAGCTTAGTAGAAGCCTCCAAACCTCCTAAATACTCGAGTAAGGGCCATACCAAAAGGCAAGTGTGCCTTGGATCTGTTCAAAGTCTCTCTCATGGCCTCTATCATAAGTGCAGGGAGGTTCAGGGGGGTCTGAGTGATGACATGAAACATGATACATACATCTCTGCTGGAAAGTAAATCATGCCTACCACTCCTAGGAAAGAAGAGCTTCGTTACCATCTGATGCAGGATCCTCATCTCAATGGACAAAATCTTTGCTTCCAATTTATTTAAACTCCCTGAATAAGTTCCCCCTAGAATAACTCTGATCCCCTCTTCTTTTACTGGGAGTTCCATATAAGAGTAACCCTCACTAGGCAAATGAAGTATTTCTCCCAATATACTAGAATCCAAGCAAATATCAATACCCTTGACTGTTGAAGTCACTGACCCATTTCCATAATGTAGATTCTGATAGAATTCTCTAACTAGGTCAACATAGGTGACTTCCTTAAGGGAGCAGTAGAAACCCCATCCTTGATTTTTAATCTTGGTTGCAAATGTAAAATCCTCTTTTTCAAAGAACCGAAAATCTATATTCTTCCCGGTTTCAACTTTTCTATCAGATAGAGGATTCTTACTGGGGCTTAGGGAGGATTGAGGGGGACCTTGAGCAGATACAGAAGCTGGAGTGGGAGCAGTGGAAGACTGAGCAGCTTGCCTTTTCTTTCGGACAATTTCTTCAAGCTCACGGACTGACTTTCTTCTTTGGGGAAGCTTCATCTTCGGAGCCATATTCACTACAGTAGCAGGCAAGGAGACTTGGAGGAACAAGTGAATGAGTGGAGGAGGGATCACAAGAGAGTGAAGAGGGATTTTGTGGAGAAAAGAGGTGGATTTGGGAAGAAACGGTGGAGTGCTAGGGCACGCTCCAACCGTGCCAAACAATGGGAGAAAGCACAAAAATCCCTTTCCAAGGTGGCGATTTTTGGTGGAGAGGAGGAGGGAGAAGTGCCTCGAGCTAGATCCTTGGATTTGGAGCAAAAGGAAATGGGGAAGTCAGCTTTTGGAAGGAGGAAGATGAAAGGATGAGTCGGCTCACGAACAGGATCCCGTATAAAAACAATGAGCCCGTGGAAAGTTTGAGGAAATAACAAGTTTGCCATTGAGTCGACTCATGGGGGTCGACTCATGAAGTTCAGAAATTCAGAAAAAATGTGAATAAATTCTAGAAAAATTTGAAATTTTGGGAGAAGGAGTTTTGCTCAAAGATAAGTTTTTAGAATGATAAACTTGAGCTTTTGGGATCAGGATAGATGTTGAAAATTGAGCTCTAAGAATTTTTGACATCAATTCTTGGAAATTGAGAAAAATTTAGGCATATGGATTTAGAATTCCTAAATTTCTCCTAATTTCACAGAATCTATCCTCACTAAGGGCCTTTGTAAAGATATCAGCTAATTGATTTTCAGTGCAAACATATTCAAGAATTATATTTTTGTTTTGAACATGTTTTCTTATAAAATGATGTCTTATTTCAATATGTTTGGATCTTGAGTGTTGAATTGGATTTTTAGATAGATTTATGGCACTTGTGTTGTCACATCTTATTGGTGTTTCATTAAGTTTGATTCCAAAGTCTTCGAGTTGTTGCTTAATCACAAGATTTGAGCACAACAACTTCCGGCTGCAATGTATTCGGCCTCAGCCGTAGACAGTGCCACCGAATTTTGTTTCTTGCTAAACCATGAGATTAGGTTAACTCCAAGAAATTGGCAAGTTTCACTTGTGCTTTTTCTATCTAATTTACATCCAGCAAAATCAGCATCTGAATATCCTAATAAATCAATTTGTGAGTCCTTAGAGTACCATAACCCTAGAGTTTGAGTACCATTTAAGTATCTAAGGATTCTTTTAACAGCATTCAAATGAGATTCTTTAGGATTAGATTGATATCTAGCACATAAACAAACACTAAACATGATATCAGGCCTACTTGCAGTTAAATATAATAATGAGCCAATCATACCTCTATAGTATTTTAAGTCTACACATTTACCTTCATCATCCTTGTCAAGCTTACATGAGGGACTCATTGGTGTGCCAATTGGTTTGCAGTTCTCCATTCCAAATCTTTTGAGTAGTTCCTTGGTGTACTTGCTTTGGGTGATGGAGATTCCTCTTTTGATTGTTTGATTTGGAATCCGAGGAAGAAGGTGAGTTCTCCCATCATGCTCATCTCGAACTCCCCCTGCATAAGCTTAGCAAAGTCTTGACAAAGGGATTCATTAGTAGACCCAAAAATTATGTCATCAACATAAATTTGTATAACTAGCATATCATTTTGATTTCTTTTAATAAAGAGGGTTGTATCTACATTACCTCTTGAAAAACCATTATTTAGTAGAAATTTGCTTAGCCTATCATACCATGCTCTAGGTGCTTGTTTTAATCCATATAAAGCTTTATTTAATCTAAAGACATGATTAGGAAAAGCATGATTTTCAAATCCAGGGGGTTGTTCTACATATACTTCTTCAGCAATATATCCATTTAAAAATGCACTTTTAACATCCATTTGAAATAATTTGAATTTCATAAAGCAAGCATATGCAAGTAGAAGTCTAATAGCTTCAAATCTAGCAACAGGTGCAAAGGTTTCATCAAAATCAATTCCTTCTTCTTGATTATATCCCTTAGCAACCAGTCTTGCTTTATTTCTAATTACATTTCCATGCTCATCTAATTTGTTTCTAAAGACCCATTTTGTGCCAATTATTGAATAATTTTTAGGTCTTAATACTAAGGTCCAAACATTATTTCTTTCAAATTGATTAAGTTCCTCTTGCATTGCATTAATCTAATTATGATCATTTTCAGCTTCTTCAAAAGTTTTAGGTTCAAGATGAGATACAAAAGCACAATGATTAACTACATCTCTAAGTGAAGAATGGGTTTTTACCCCATGCATAGGATCATCAATAATTAACTCCATAGGGTGGTTGTGAACATACCTCCATTCCTTGGGTAGGTCATTTGTACCTTGAGGTTGTTCTTGAATTTCTTCACCTCTCTCATCTTGTTTGTCTTCTTGATCCTTGTCTTCTGGAGTTGCTGAATCTTTCAGAGTGATCTCCTTCATACCTTCTATTAGTGGATCTGCATCATCAACACCCTCATTCTTCCTTGAAGGAAGATCGTTAGATTCATCAAAAACAACATGTATGGACTCCTCAACTACTAAAGTTCTTTTGTTGAAAACTCTAAATGCTTTACTAGTGGAGGAGTAACCTAGAAAGATTGCTTCATCTGATTTTGCATCAAATTTATCAAGTCTTTCTTTGCCATTATTTAATACAAAACATCGGCAACCAAAAACATGAAAATATGCAATATTTGGTTTTCTTCCTTTCCAAAGTTCATAGGGGGTTTTCTTTAAAAATTATCTAATCAAAGCACGATTTAAAATGTAACATGCTGTGTTAATTGCTTCCGCCCAAAAATATCTTGGAAGGTTGCTTTCACAAAGCATGGTACGGGCCATTTTTTCTAAGGTTCTGTTTTTCCTTTCAACTACCCCATTCTGTTGGGGTGTCCTAGGAGCAGAGAAGTTATGGCCAATTCCATTTTCATCACAAAAATTTCAAAGTCTTGATTTTCAAATTCAGTTCCATGATCACTTCTAATATTTTGAATTGAAAACTCTTTTTCATTAGTGACTTTTCGGTGAAATTTAGTGAAAATATGAAAAGTTTTCATCTTTGTGTGCCAAAAAGAAAACCCAAGTAAAACGAGAGTAATCATCTATAATTACAAAACCATATCGTTTTCCTCCTAGACTAGTGGTTCTAGTTGGTCCAAATAAGTCCATATGCAAGAGCTCTAAAGGTCTAGAAGTTGAAACAATATTTTTGGATTTAAATGAAACTCTAGTTTGTTTACCTAATTGGCATGCATCACAAATTCTATCCTTTTCAAAATTCAATTTTGGCAAACCAAGAACTAATCCTTTCTTAATTAATTTTGAAAGAGAATGCATGCTAATATGTGCAAGTCTACGATGCCACATCCAACTAGTCTCATTAACTTTAGCATTCAAGGATACTAGGCATTGCATGTCTAATTTGGCTAAATCATTCAAATCTACCATATAAACATTGCCATGCCTATGTCCTATAAATTTAATGCCATCGTTAATAGGACTAGTCACAATGCAAATAGATGATTCAAAAACAACTTTATACCCTTTATCACAAAATTGACTAATGCTAAGTAAGTTATGCTTTAAACCTTTAACTAACAAAATATTTTTAATGTATTTGGAGGGAGTGATACCAATGTTACCTATCCCGATGATCTTTCCTTTGCCATTATCTCCAAAGGTGACCATCCCTCCATCCTTAGCATCAAGCGTGATGAATTATGATTCATCACCAGTCATGTGTCTCGAGCATCCACTGTCAAGATATCATTTCCTGTTTTCTCCTTGGGATGCTAGACACACCTGCAAGCAAAAGTCAAGTTTCTGTCTTAGGTACCCAAGCTTTCTTGGGTCCTTTTAGGTTAGTCAAAATGGTTCCTTTTGGAACCCATATTTTCTTTATAGTTGTGTTTGCAGATTTGTTAATAAGGCATGTGTATGATTTATGTCCTATTCTACCACATTTGAAACAAGTAATATTTGTAGACTTGTTACTTGAATAATTTACATAAATATTCTTCAAAAATTTTTGTTTCTTCAAGGGGTTATAGCCAAGTCCAGCCTTATCATATACAGCTTTTTGATTATCAAGAATCATATTTAGTTTGTTTGAACTTAAGGTGAACTTATCTACTATAGGTTTCAGCTTGTTAATTTCATTCTTTAAGCTTTGATTTTCTTGAATCAAGGTGGATTTTTCAATTGAAAGTTTTCAGCTTGTTTCACTAAGGACTGATTTTCCAATTTCAGTTCTTTGTTTTTCATCCCTAGTTTCTTTAATTCATCAATTAAATCATAGAATGCTTCATGCAATTCTTCAAAAGTAAATTCACTAGGGGATTCAGAAGTTACCTCATTTTCGTGTGCCATAAGGCACAGGTTGGCTTATTCTGTTGAGGTTTCCTCATCGAAGCTTGAGTCATCACTCGCACTCCAAGTCGCCATCATTGCTTTCTTTTTGAACTTTTTGGGACCTTTCTTCAGTTGTGGACATTCGGATTTGAAATGTCCCGGCTTCTTGCACTCGTAGCATATAAGGGGTTGATCTTTCTCTTTCTCTTTGCTTTGTTTCCCTTTTGTGAATGACTTCTTTCTCATCCCCTGTTTCCTTTTTCTTAGAAACTTCTTAAATCTCGGGTGATGAGTGCCATCTCTTCATCCTGTTCTTCATCTTCAGTGTCATCCGTTTCATCATCAGGCGAAGCTGTGGATTTGAGGGCAATGGTTCTTTTCTTTTTGACTTCATCCTCTTGATGTTGCTTCATGCTAAGTTCATGAGTCATCAAGGATCCAAGAAGCTCTTCTAGAGGTAGAGTGTTCAAGTCCTTAACTTCTTGGATGGCAGTCACCTTGGCTTCCCAAGTTCTTGGCAATGACCTGAGAATCTTCCTTACAAGCTCACTGTTAGTATAAGATTTGCCAAGACTCTTCAAACCATTAATTATATCAGTAAAATGAGTAAACATAGTAGTTATGGACTCATCATGCTCCATTTTAAATAATTCATATTTATGCACAAGCATGTTTATTTTAGACTCTTTTACTTGATTTGTTCCCTCATGGGTTACTTCTAACCTATCCCATATTTCTTTAGCAGATGCACAAGTAGAAATGCGATTAAATTCATTTGCATCAAGTGCACAATAAAAAACATTCATAGCTTTAGCATTTAATTGTGCCAATTTCTTATCAACCTCATCTCATTCTTTCTCGGGTTTGGTTGACTCCTCACCATCTATAATCTTGGTGAGTGTGTGAGGATCGTTCACTATGATACTCCACAAATCATAGTCGAGTGCTTGTATGAATATCTTCATCCGAGCTTTCCAATAGGTGTAATTAGACCCATTAAAAAGTGGAGGTCGGTTGGTAGATTGCCCCTCGGCTAGAGAAGTACCGACATGGGTTGCCATAGATCTTTGGCTCTTTGATTGTTAGATCAAAGAAGAGCTAGAGCACCGGGCTCTGATACCACTTGTTGCCCAGCTATGCAACCCAAGAGGGGGGGTGAATTGGGTTTTAAAAAATTTAAGCTTAACTAATTACTTATGAAAAGTATTTGTTAAAAGCTTGATGAATGAGGAGAAAGACTTTAGTTCAAGATTAATTACCTAAAGCAAGAATGCAAGGATATAATAAAGAAATAAAGAGAAACAATAAAGCACACCACAAACACAAGGATTTATAGTGGTTCGGTGCCAACCTTGCACCTACATCCACTCCCCAAGCTCCTACTTGGGAATTCCAATCCACTATACTTGTATTCAACCTGAATACAAACGTCGGAAACTCCGACACTAGCTATCCCAAGCTAGTCCACTTGTTTCCGGGTACAAGCCAATCCAAAACACTCCGATTTCAGGTTCGGATCAACCTTCTCTTGTTTTGAAAACCCTCCAAAAACAAGAACAATTACTCACAAAGAGTAAGACAGTTTAGAGCACAAATAAGTACAAGAATAGCTCCTTAAATGAGCGAATATAACAATAAAAATACTTTACTCAAATGAAGAAGCCCCTTTTAAATTTCCTCAAGGTGGATGAAGAGTTGAATGAACGCTTGAGGAATAGGTGAGTTTTGATTGAAGGCTTCTTGAAGGCTTTGAAAGAGCTTTTGATCAAGGATGCAAAATTGACTTGAAAAACCCTCTCTTTGAATGCTCTTGAATGCCCTTTTGAACGCTCTTGCTTTTCTCTTTCAAAATCTCTTGTATGTCTCTTGTGTATATTGTAGATCTCCTGTATCTCTCGTGTATATTGTAGATCCCGTGTATCTCTCGTGTATATTATAGATCCCTGTATCTCTCGTGTATATTGTAGATCTCCTGTATCTCTCGTGTATATTATAGATCTCCTTTTTGTTTTTCACCTTTTGAAACCTTTTATAACTTTAAGAAACAAGAAAAAATATTTTAGGCAGAAAAAGAGCCGTTAGAGCATTTAACGTGAGCATTAAAGGCAACTAAAACGGGCAAAAAACTAGCGTTGCAGATAATTCTCGTCGCAGGGGTCGACTCATGAGTCGACTCATGCTTCAGGGGTCGACTCATGAGTCGACCTCTGTTGCAAAATCCAGAGATTTGGGTTTCTGGATATTTTGGCCCAAAACAGCAGAAGTCGACTCATGAGTCGACTCATGCCTTGTGGGTCGACTCATGAGTCGACTCACAGGTCGTGCCAAGCCAGAAAACCAGCATGTCAAGGAAAATTTTAGCGTGCCAAACAGCTCATTGTGCCATGAGTTGACTCATGAGTCGACTCATGCACTTCAAACATTCATAACTTCAAAAGTATAAGTCCAAAAACAATAAAATTTTCATCAATAGATTACAAATCATTTGTTCTACCAAATGATACTATCAAATCAGGGTTTTAGTAAAATTATGATTTTGCCCCTAAAGAGCATAAAGACTTTTTCAAATAAAAATATTTGTATCCCTTCAATCTGCTTTGTAATCATCAAAATCAATCTAGGAGCAACACATGTGGTGTTAATTGGCTCCAGCCTGTGGGAGGAGGTGCGGACGCATCTTATTGATTTCCTCCAAAGGAACGCGGATATTTTCGCTTGGGTTCTGGCAGACATGCCAGGGATTGACACGGAAGTCATGGAACATCGTCTAGCGGTCGATCCTAAGCATCGACCGACAAAAGAAAAAATTCGGAATCATGCCCCGGAGAGGCAGAGGGCGATAGCTGAGGAAGTGGATAAGCTTCTCAAGGCCGGATTCATTAAGGAAGTCAATTATCCTGATTGGATTTCCAATGTTGTTTTGGTCAAGAAAGCAAACGGCAAGTGGAGGATGTGTATAGACTTCAAAAAGCTGAATAAGGCTTGTCCAAAGGACAGCTACCCCCTGCCCAGAATCGACCAACTGGTTGACGCTACCTCAGGCCATGAGCTCCTCACTTTTATGGATGCGTTCTCCGGCTATAATCAAATTAGAATGGCATCAGAAGATGAAGAAAAGATAGCTTTCATCACTAATCGCGGCCTTTACTGCTACAGGGTCATGCCATTCGGCCTCAAGAATGCGGGTGCAACCTACCAACGGCTGGTGAATAAAATTTTCAAAGAGCAGATCGGCCGAAACATGGAGGTCTACGTGGACGATATGCTTGTAAAAAGCAAGTCCTCCGGAGATCATGTCGCCGACCTCGAGGAAACCTTTGGCACTCTTCGAAAGTACAAAATGAAGCTGAACCCAACTAAATGCGCTTTTGGGGTAACCTCAGAGAAATTCCTGGGCTTCATGGTATCAGGGCACGGGATTGAGGCCAATCCAGAGAAAATTCACGCTATCCAAGAAATGACCGCCCCAAAATCGATCAAGGAGGTTCAGCGCCTCACAGAGAGGATAGCGGCTCTTAATCGCTTCGTCGCGAGGTCGGCTGAACGATGTTTGCCCTTCTTTCAAACCCTCAAGCAGCCGAAGAACTTCTGTTGGACCTCTGAATGCCAACAGGCGTTCGAAGAATTAAAAAACTACCTCAGCTTACCCCCGCTGCTGGCAAAGCCTGAACCTGGGGAGGAATTATTTTTATACCTGGCAGTCTCTCCCATGGCCCTTGCTGCCGTCCTTGTCAAAGAAGAAACGAAAGTCCAGCGACCAGTCTACTACATTAGCCGCGCACTAAGGGACGCCGAGAGCAGGTACCCCAAATTAGAAAAACTGACCTACGCCTTGTCGGTTGCAGCTCGGAGGCTCCGACCCTACTTCCAAGGGCACACCGTGACGCTACTCACCGATCAACCGATCAAGGCAGTTTTGCACCGGGCTGATGCCTCTGGAAGAATGGCAAAATGGATGATCGAGCTCACAGAATTCGACATCAACTACAGACCTAGACCAGCAGTAAAGGCCCAAATATTGGCAGATTTCATAGTAGAGTGCACCATCCCAGAGGAGGCCGAACCTGAGCAAAGCAAGGGTGACGACCTAAAGTCTCAACCGAATTCCCCCAACGAAGAAGCCAGTCCCTCCGATTGCTTTTGGACCCTCTATGTGGATGGATCTTCCAACATGGCGGGTGCGGGTGCAGGCCTGATTTTGGTCAGCCCGGAGGGAGTCATCGCAGAGTACGTTCTGCATTTCGAGTTTCCCGCAACAAACAATGGAGCGGAATATGAAGCTCTGATCGCAGGATTAAGGATCGCCAAAGAACTGGGAATAGGTCAACTCCGGGTACACAGCGACTCCCAACTAGTGGTGGGACAAGTCTGCGGGAGTTATGAAGCACGGGAGGACAGTATGACCAAATATCTTGAGAAAGTAAAAGAGCTTACCCCCGTCTTTAGCAGTTTCGACATTAGGCAGATTCCAAGGCTGGAGAATACCAGAGCCGATCTTCTCTCCAAGCTGGCGACGTCGGCTCTGGCTGAATTGCCCAAAGGCATCCTTTTTGAAGTTCTGAAACATCCGAGTATGGAAGAATCACGGCCCGTAATGGAGGTCGACCACGAGCCCAGCTAGGTCGACCCGCTGATAACCTATCTTAGAGATGGAGTTCTTCCCCAGGATGCGAAAGAAGCTCGGAAGCTTCGAAATCAAGCCTCTCGGTACATTCTTTATGAGAGCAAATTGTACAAAAGATCATACTCCTTGCCCCTCTTAAGATGCCTCCGACCCTCGGAAGCTGACTACGCTTTGTGGGAAGTGCACGAGGGAGCTTGCGGAAGCCATTTGGGAGCCAGATCTTTATCCCACAAGTTACTCCGCCAAGGATACTACTGGCCAACGATGCATCATGATTCGATTGAGTATGTCAAAAAGTGCGATCGATGCCAGAGATACGCCAACGTCCAGAGATAGCCCGCCATCGAGCTCACACATTTGAGTGCCCCATGGCCTTTTGCACAGTGGGGGATGGACATCCTTGGCCCCTTTCCCATGGCATCCGGACAAAGGAAGTTCCTCCTTGTAGCGATCGACTACTTCACCAAATGGGTTGAAGCCGAACCACTAGCAAAAATCACAGAAGCGAAAGTGCAAGATTTCGTCTGGAAGTCAATTGTGTGCAGGTTCGGTTTGCCTAGAACCCTAATCACTGATAATGGACGGCAATTCGCGGGAGCAAGATTCGCCGAATTCTGTGAAGATCTAAACATCTCCCACCACTTCACTTCAGTAGCCCATCCTCAGGCGAACGACGAAGCTGAGGTGACTAACAGAACCCTTTTGCAGGGGATTAAGACAAGGCTTGAAAAAGCAAAAGGAACTTGGGCGGACGAGCTTTATCACATGCTATGGGCGTATCGAACTACCCAGAGGATACCTATGGGGGAGACCCCCTTTGCTTTAGCCTTCGGAACGAAAGCATCATCCCGATCGAGCTTAAACTCCCATCGGCACGAGTCGTGGCATTCGACGAACACCAAAATTCATAAAGTCTTAGAGCCAACCTCGACCTGCTAGAAGAAAGATGGGAGATCGCTTAGGTTCGAATGGCAGCCTACAGACAAAAAGTTGCTCGATATTACAACGCCCGGGTCAAGAACAAAGCCTTTAAAGTGGGAGATTTGGTGCTTCGACGATCTGCTGTCTCGCAACCTCAGGACCGGGGGAAGCTCGTCCCAAACTGGGAGGGACCTTATGAGGTCAAAGAAGTAGTCCGGCCCGGAACTTATTATCTTAAGGAGCTCGGAGGGGCCGACCTCCCGCGACCATGGAGCTCAGAAAACTTATGGATGTACTACCAGTAACTTCGTTTTAATCAATGATCGCATACCCATACGTCTTTGGACAATTCAAACAAACTGTATCAAAAACAAAAGGGCAACCTCATAAAGTTGAAGGCCCGGTTCCATTTAGACCGGATGGGGGGAGAGGCCTTACAACGCCCTAATGTGCCCCCACAGCCATGCCAGGAACAGGAGGAGAACCTCATCCTGACATGAGCAAAGTCGAAGGCTCGGTTCTTTTAGACCAGATGGGGGGAGAGGCCTTACAACGCCCATATGTGCCCCCACAGCCCTGTTAGGGACAGGAGGAGAACCTCGCCCTAACTTGAGCAAAGTCGAAGGCCCGGTTCCATTTAGACCGGATGGGGGGAGAGGCCTTACAACGCCCATATGTGCCCCCACAGCCCTGTTAGGGACAGGAGGAGAACCTCGCCCTAACTTGAGCAAAGTCGAAGGTCCGGTTCCATTTAGACCGGATGGGGGGAGAGGCCTTACAACACCCATATGTGCCCCCACAGCCCTGTTAGGGATAGGAGGAGAACCTCGCCCTAACTTGAGCAAAGTCGAAGGCCCGATTCTATTTAGACCGGATGGGGGGAGAGGCCTTACAACGCCCATATGTGCCCCCACAGCCCCGTTAGGGATAGGGGGAGAACCTCGCCCTAACTTGAGCAAAGTCGAAGGCCCGATTTCATTCAGACCGGATGGGGGGAGAGGCCCTACAACGCCCATATGTGCCCCTGCAGCCATGTCAGGAACAGGAGGAGGACCTCGTCCTGATATGAACAAAGTTAAAGGTCCGGCTCTTTTAGACCGGATGGGGGGAGAGGCCCTACAACGCCCATATGTGCCCCCGCAGCCATGTCAGGAACAGGAGGAGGACCTCGTCCTGATATGAACAAAGTTAAAGGTCCGACTCTTTTAGACCGGATGGGGGGAGAGGCCCTGCAACGCCCATATGCGCCCCCCCAAGAGGAAAGCCTTGCCCTAGCTTAAGCAACTTCGACCGGAGGTAAGCCCAGCCCGGACTCCTACGGGAGTCGGGCTTCGTCACCGACTTTGACTACATGACGGCTCCGCCCAGACTCCTACGGGAGCCGGGTTCCATCACCGACATCGACTACAGGACAACTCCGCCCGGACTCCTATGGGAGTCGAACTCCACCGACAACAGTGACTGCCGGTAAGCCTTATCCGGACTCTTACGGGAGCCGGACTTCGCCTATGACTTTGATTACAGGAAAACTTCACCCCGACTCCTACGGGAGCCGGGCTCTGTCCACGACGTCGAGAAAGGCTCCGCCCGGACTCCTACGGGAGCCGGGCTCTGCCCACAACTCCAACTTTGAGAGGGATTCTCCGTTCGGACTTCCACAGGAGCCGAACTTCGCCTCGGCTTTAGCGGAGAAAGACTCCAAGCGAAAAAAGAAGGCAATGGATTGCACCAGTGATGATTGGAAAACAAACAGCGCCCGAGGGTGACAGAGGCTCGGATCCTCGAATTCAAACCTTGGGAGGGACCCCGGACACGAATGACCCCTAGCGAACCTGCAGCCGTTGACGGAATGACAATCGGGTATCTTCGAACGGCGTAAAAGTCGAAAAGGAGCTTGGCAAGTAACAACCCTGCACGAATAAAAGAGATCGTTGACGACCTTAAGACAACGTGAAAAAGACAAAAGGAAAATGAAGAAGTTCGACAGACAACTATTCGATGCAAGGTACAGACAAGGTAACAAAATTTCCTCTTCATTTAATAAGATATACGTTACAAGACCCGATGGGTCGGAAAAAAAAAAAAAAAAGATATACATCATTGCGAGCCTCGCGAATACGGCTTGGAAAGGATATACCGGAGGCCGCTCCAAGCTACGAACTCCTCTTCCCGTCTCTATCCTCCTCAGCCACGTTCTCCAGTGCGTGTAGCAGACCTATCGGCTCTTGTCCCGTCTCACCTCACTCCATCTCCGAAGTCCCAACCCTAGGGGGAAAAGGGTGGGATAAATTCTCGGGGGCTGTAAAGGCAACGACGGCAGTGACGAAGACCTGTTTCAAGAAGAGCCGGAGTCACTTTGGAGGCAGCGGTGATGTCAAGGATATGCTCCACCTCTGAATGCTCCGTGACAGCCGCCACCCAAAATATCCCGGCAAGGTCGGCATGCGCTACTTCCACTGTCCCGGCAACAAGTTTCACTGCCCCACCATCGACGCCGACCGCTTCTGGTCCCTTGGCCCCGGCGGCATCAAGGATCCCGCCACAGCTTGTGGCGGCGACTCTGCCCTCTCGATCGGTATCACCCTGCCTTGCTACTCCAAAATTCTCGGGCAGAATAGCTTTACCGGCGACCCCGTTATTAAACCCCTGTTGTTGAAGGAATTCTTCCTTGAGCCTCCTTTGAAACGACGGGGATCCTCACCGGCCGCTGTTCTCCTCCTCGCCTTCCTCCAAGCCCTAGATATCCCATCAAAGAGGGCCTCCGGGGTAGAAGACATGGTGTGGGAACCCTCAGAGAAGAAGTGGGGGGCTGAAGAAGGCAGGGACTGTGCAAGGGAAGTAGCTGAGTAGCTAGGCTCCCAGGTGAAAGAAAGGTACCATCCCATCGACAGGATGAAGCCATGAAGGGAGATTAGGGGGTTTAAATAGCCAACGGATCCTAGCGCAGTTATGGCGGCAGGTGTTCCTGGGCCAACTGGTGCGTGCCACGCATCCCGCATGTCCCCTTCACCGCTATCGAGGGTTGACCGTTCATGAATTTCCATAGCACGACGTTTGGGATCGCGTTCTGACAGGGGTTCCAAAAAGACTCTTCAGGTCGCCTTCACCAGAAAGCGGGCTCTGATGTGCACACATTAAATGCCAAAATATCTGGGGGCGACAGTGCACAGGATGAGAGGGGATGGCTTCGGCTGTGCCCATCTCTCTGTACTTCCTACGTTCGAAATTCAAACTCGGAAGTAGGGGGACTAGTGTTGGATATAAAATACCCCCAGCCGAAGTCCTCAACAGGATCAACAACTCCGCCAGCAAGGTCGACCTTTAAGGCAAGCTTCGTCCGGACTCCTACGGGAGCCGGACTTCGCCCTCGACTCCAACGGCTGCAAAACAGACTGTGTCCAAACTCCTACGGGAGCCGGACTCCACCGACAACTCCGACCACAAGCAGACTCCGCCCGGACTCCTATGGGAGTCGGGCTCCATCCTCAACGTCAACTGCTGGCAAGCTTCGTCCGGACTCCTACGGGAGCCGGACTTCGCCCTCGACTCCAACGGCTGCAAAACAGACTGCGTCCGGACTCCTACGGGAGCCGGACTCCGCCGACAACTCCGACCACAAGCAGACTCCGCCCGGACTCCTACGGGAGCCGGGTTCCGTCCTCAACGTCAACTGCTGGCAAGCTTCGTCCGAACTCCTACGGGAGCCGGACTTCGCCCTCGACACCAACGGCTGCAAAACAGACTGCGTCCGGACTCCTACGGGAGTCGGACTCCGCCGACAACTCCGACCACAAGCAGACTCCGCCCGGACTCCTACGGGAGCCGGGCTCCGTCCTCAACGTCAACTGCTGGCAAGCTTCGTCCGGACTCCTACAGGAGCCGGACTTCACCCTCGACTCCAACGGCTGCAAAACAGACTGCGTCCGAACTCCTACGGGAGTCGGACTCCGCCGACAACTCTGACCACAAGCAGACTCCGCCCGGACTCCTATGGGAGCCGGGCTCCGTCCTCAATGTCAACTGCTGGCAAGCTTCGTCCGGACTCCTACGGGAGCCGAACTTCACCCTCGACTCCAACGGCTGCAAAACAGACTGCGTCCAGACTCCTACGGGAGCCGGACTCCACCGACAACTACGATCGCAAGCAGACTCCGCCCGGACTCCTACGGGAGTCGGGCTCCATCCTCAACGTCAACTGCTGGTAAACCCCGTCCGGACTCCTACAGGAGCCGGGCCTCACCTTTAACTTTGATTATAGGAAGACTCCGCCCGGATTCCTACAGAGGCCAGACTCCGACCGCTGCCGAGCTTCAGCCGATAGATCTGCGCCCCTTGGCGGCCCTGCTCCACTTCCTACAACGGATCCCGCACTGCTCCATCACCCCTGACAGGCCACAGTAACGGTCGCAGCCCTGCTCCACTCTCCGTGGTGGACCCTGCGCGACCCCATTACTCTCTGACAGGCTGTATCAACGGCCATGATTCTGCTCCGCTCCCTGCGGCAGGTGCTGCGTGACTCCACTACTTCATGGCAGGCCGCAATAACAGCCGCGATTCTGCTCCACTCCTCGCAACTGGTTCCACGTGGTGAGCTACGACGATAGCCACGATCTCGCTCCATTACCCTTCGCAATAAAGTCCCCCTGACTACGGGCGGCCCACTACCAGACGGTTACGAACGTCTCCATCAATCCGTTACCTCCTCCGCCTATAAAAGGGAGACCCAGATACGTTATTCTATAAGCTCATTTTCTTATCTCAAAACTCTACTAAATTCTCCGTTCGAGCGCTCCATTCTTGTTGAGGCAGAGAACTGACTTGAGCGTCGGAGGGTCTTGCCGGAGCAACCCCACCTCCGGTTTAGACTTCCCTTGCAGGTCCCGACGGTGACCACGACTTCCCCGACTCCAGCTTCCCCGGTGCAAGCAGATTTTTGCACCAACATACGTCATGACATGTATACTACCAGATGTGGCATACTCACTAGGGGTAGTGAGTAGATACGAATCTGATCCAGGAGAGAATCACTGGAAGGTTGTTAAAACCATCCTGAAGTATTTAAGAAATACTAAGGACCAGTGGCTTGTTTATGGTGAATCAGACTTGAGACTTATAGGGTTTACAGACTCTAGTTTCCAGTCTGATCATGATGACAGTAAAAGTTGTCAGAATTTATTTTTACCCTTAATGCTGGGGCTATCTGCTGGAAAAGTTTCAAGCAGCACACAGTGGCTGATTCAGTTTGTGAGGTGGAGTATGTCGTCGCATCAAATGCTGCCAAAGAAGCGGTGTGGCTGAGAAAATTCATCATTGAGCTCGGAGTAGCATCCTCCCTTGTTGGTCCAGTTCTGCTCTACTGTGATAGCTCTGGAGCCATTGCTCAGGCGAAGGAACCAAAGGCACACTAGCGGACGAAGCATATTCTGCGCCGCTACCATCTCATCCGAGAAATTATGGATCGAGGTGACGTCGATCTTCTCCCTTGTTGGTCCAGTTCTGCTCTATTATGACAGCTCTGGAGCCATTGCTCAGACGAAGGAACCAAAGGCACACCAGCGGACGAAGCATATTCTGCGCCACTACCATCTCATCTGAAAAATTATGGATCGAGGTGACGTCGATCTTCAGAAGATCGATGGAAAGGAGAACCTGACTGACCCATTCACTAAAGCCATTACGGTGAAGGAGTTCGACAACTACAAGTCGAAGATGGATATTAGATACTGCACCGATTGCCTTTAGGCCAAGTGGGAGATTGTTGGGAATAGTGTCCCAAAGCCAATCGTCAGCCTGTTGACGGTTGTGCTCATTTTTATATTTGTACATGAATTATAAATTAATAAAAATTATTTTGATATTTTTAATCACAAAATGTTTCATCTTCTAATGAACTCCTATGTTGTTGTAAAGTCCTTAGGACTATTTAGACTCGACAAAGGAAGATTTGTCATTTAGTCTTTAAATCTGTTCGCGACCAAATGATACATTGTTACCAAGGATAACAACGTTTATTAAGCATAGGTCATTGTGTGCCATATAGGTTGGTTGTCCTCTTAACCAATGAGTGTGGAGATACTGGTATGGTATACAGGTGAGATGTAAGGGTACATCTGCACTGAACGTGACCAACTCCGGAGCTATTTCTGCTGTCAAGATTTGCTCTGATGGAATATGGGTATAAATGTCCCTCCGATCTGAGACCACCACGGTGACTTGCAAGCAACTCACTACACTTAGGCACTGGACTACCTGAATTTTTAATTTAGTGATGGAAGGCTGCTGGGTATAGTCAAGTACTTGACTTGTCGGTGCGTGTGTCAAGATGGGATTGACCGCTCTAGTTTAGGAGCTTTGTACAGTCGTATTTTAATTTAGCAAAATCTTGACCAGGATAGTCCTTGTGAGGAGTCACAGGACTGTTTGAATTGAGCACGATTCGGATGATCTGATCAGGGTTGACAGTTTAACCCTGAGTCGTCCTAAACATAGGGGTCAAAAGGATGAATTATACAGTAACCATATTCATGTAGGTTCTGAGTGTTGCGATTGTGACTATTCAATCTATCCGGATATCGGGTACCATTGCTAGAAAGTCACTTCGATTAGTACAGGAATTAGTTCCTGTGCTACCGACTTAGGTTCGAACCTGTAGGGTCACACACATTAGAGGTTCCTATCTGATCTGATGGCTGATGTAGAATCCTACATATTTGGAACTCAGTGATCGAGAATCAGGATTCTCTGATCATGAGTTCCACACATTATGGGTATCGGGGTCAAGAGTCCCACTGGTTGGGACTTTTCGATCAGGGTTACATATCAATGAATTCTGATGCCCGATTGCCCATCGAATTTGGACTCAGTATTTATGAGAGATTTAATTAGTGATTTGATCACTAATTAACTCAATTTGATTGAGTAATTATTTTTGGATCAAGTCCAATTGAATTGGATTCAGTTGGGTTTGATCCGATTAGGTTAAGAGTTGACCTAATCGTCAAGATGGTTTGGTCCCTGATTTGATTTGGAGTTGGGCTTAGTCAATTTCTGATTTGATTATGATTTTATTGAGCCTAATTAAGCCTAATTAAGTTAGATTTAAATTAGTCTAATTGGACCTAACTTATTTGGTTCAATTAGGTTGGTTTAAATAATGAAACCACCTTGACCCAATCTCCATGCGCCACCTCACTTCCATTGCACCCATTTGAATTCATGAGAAGGAACTTCTCATGAATTATTTTCTCATGCCAAGCCCTCTCCACGCCCCACATTAATGTGCCATATGAATGGATAAGGATGATTGGTTGGCCATTCAAATTCAAAATAAAGTTTGAATTTGAATGGGCAATCAATCTTTGCACCTTATCCCTTTTTTTACGCCCCATTTATTACATGAGAAAAGGTTTCTCATGAAATCACTCCATGCACAATTTAAGCCATGCCTCACGCCTTTAGTGGATAAGGGATGAGTTGGTGTCCATTTGAATTCAAAATTTGATTTGAATTCAAATGTGCAATTACTCATCTTTATCCTTTCTTTTGGATAAGACGTTTGACATTGTTATAAAAGGAGGAGAAGAGTGGGGCGTGCAAGAAGAAGATTTTTAGAGAAAAATTTTGGGGTGTGAGAAGTCTTGTGCGTGAGAAGGAAGTCCATATCCTTCCAAGAGGAAAAGAAAGAAATGAAAGAAAAGTGGGTGCAAGGTTTTCGATGAGTTTCCTAGAGTTTTAGCCTGGGGTTCAGGAAGTGAGAAAGTGAGCTACGAGTGTCGTGAGCCCACAAAATCTTAGGAAGATCTTCAATATCTTTTCAAGCATGTCTGTTGATGATCCGAAGTATTCGAAGAATCGACAGACATCGATCGAAGGAGTCGATCAGCATCGACCGTCAAAAGGGCTCTACAATGAGCTAGCACTCGTGAGGAGTCGATCAGATCAGGAGCTTCATGTGGATGATCTACAGAGGCCAGACACACTGTGTGGCTGCATCGTGATGATCAGAACCTTCCAACGGTGATCTGATTGCGGCGATCTACTACCCGCACAAAGATATTGTGTTCTGAACACATTACAATAAAATATTTATTATTCAAATTTGAATTTCAAATTTAAATACATGCATGCTATATATTATATTTAGATCCTAGTGTAGAATAAATTCATGTTAATTAATTATATTAATTAATATTTTTTCGCTGTAAAATCATGATTTTGAAAAAGTTTTAAAATTATCATTTTACCCCTGCATTGAATTTCCCCAAAAGGTAGATGGGGCGCCAACACTAGGCGCCCCCTTAGGATTTCTTTGCATAAGAGAGGGGGTGTGGCCCCTCTCTCTCTCTCCTTCCATGCCCAGCCATAAGAGGGGGTGGGCCCCTCTTGCATTATCCAAGGGTTTGGCACCCCTTGGTCCTACCAAAAATGGAGGAAGGTGCCACCCTTCTTTCCAATAATTCCACACACACTAAGAGGAGATAATGAGGAGATAATGAAGAGATAATGAGGAGATAATTTTGCCAACTCATTGACTTAATCCAATCCTCTTGGGCTCATAATTAGATGCTCAATTAAATCCAAATAGATTTAGGTTAGGTTCAAGGCTATGGACTTGATCTAATTGAAGTCTCGAGAAGAATTAGGTTTAACCATATGCTAGCATCGTTCTTTTAAATCCAATAGGATTTTAATAAATCCTAACCCAATTAGAACTTTATAAGCCTACTTGGCAAATTCAAGATTAAATCCTTTAATGTATGACCCCATAGGTTTTATTCTATCTGGTAATGAGATATATTGTAATCTCCATCACAATATCATCGAAACTCTTTTCAATAGATTAGAACAATTTCAACTCTATCTTTCGAGGGTCATCGATCATCAAGATGATGCCCGATGAGTTTCACAATCCATCAGTGACACCTAGCAGTATGTAGTGGTAATCTAGTAGAATAAAAGTATGAACCCCTAGGTGCAGTTATCGTATGATTCATTTCTTCTATCATGAGTCCTGACTAGATGGAGGTCATGAAGAATTCATCACACTCCATCGTTAGTAATATGCTAGATTGACTCAACTCGAGTTCATTTATAAATATTGTGAAAACTCTTTTTTCGTATTCATACTTGCTTTGGCTAAAGACTTTTTGAACTCAGTCTGACAAATCACATAGGACTTCTCCTTTTCTACTAAGGTTAATAGATTTCATCTAGGTGCATCCTACTTTAAATATTGAACCAAAACCTACTATAGCTAACATACACAACAAAGATCCGAATGGCTAGCGACCAAGGGAATGTGCAGTCAAACCCAGTAGCCTCGCTATGAATAGCCGATGACACCATAGGTCAAAAGACCACTCACACCACTACAGTATTAAGAAGACCACTGACGAGTAAGTAGATATCCATGTGGTTTCTCGTGTTGGTCACACTCAGTGTAAGTTGCTCTCTAACAACCACCCGCACCCTCATCCCAGTATCCTTACACTGCAGACTCGAGACTCATTTACCCACAAGGAAGGTGAACCATGCATTGATCTCGAATTGATTGATCACTGTCCTTCATGACAATCTTTTAATCAGGAACATTTAGAAATTATCTACTAATTAATATATGTCTCACATTTTCAACACTTTGAGAATATACAAAAATCATCTTTGTTAATTTCTAGGACAAATCATAGACACACAAATATGATTGGAATAATTTTTTTTATTAATAATAAAAATATTATAAGTACAATTTAAGTTCTGAAATTACATAATGTATTAGTCAATAATTAGCTTCTAGGGCACAAATCTAACAAACTCCCACTTGATCTAAAGCCAATTGACCATATACTTAAGACCCATCTTCTCAAGGTGAGTTTTGATCTTCTGCTGGTTGAGAGGCTTGGTCAGTGGGTCTGTCATGTTTAGCATGGAGTCGACTCTTTGTACCTCAATGAACTTCTTCTTGAGATATTCGCGTATGATGTGAAATCGCCACTCTATATGCTTGAACTTTTGATGAGACCTGGGCTCCTTAGCGAGGGCTAGGTACCGTTATTATCACAGTATAGTGCAATAGTATTTGATGGTATTACACTCAGCTCCACAATGAACTTTTTGAACCCAAAGACTTCCTTAGCAGCTTCAGGGGCAGTGATGTACTCGACTTCCATGGTCGAATTTGCGATAATTGGCTGTTTGAAACTCTTCGAGCTAACCACACCACTATTACCCAAGAAGATACACCCCGATATAGACTTTCTATCATTGACATTAATCATGAAATCTGAATCGGTGTATCCCTCAACTTTTAGCTCCAATCCTCCACCAAAAACCAACAACAAAGTCTTAGTTCTTCTTAAGTACTTAAGGATATTTTTTACAGCAATCCAGTGTTCTTCATCTGAATTCGTCTGATATCTATTCGTGATACTCACACCAAGGGCTATATCAGGTCATGTACATAATATGGCATATATGAGGCTCCCTATTACCGAAGTATAAGAAATCTTGCTCATGCGCTGGATCTCCTCAGGTGTGTCGGGACACATCTTCTTGGAGAGATGAATGCCATATCTAAGGGACAAAAAATCTCTCTTAAAGTTTTTCATACCGAACCTCTTCAGCACCTCCTATATGTACATTTGCTGTGAGAGTCCTATCATTCTCTCAGATCTATCTCTATAGACCTTTATACTAAGAAAGTAGGAAGCTTCTCTTAGGTCTTTCATGGCAAACTCTTTCGACAACCATACTTTGATCGATGTCAGCATGAAAATATCAGTCTTAATCAGGAGGATGTCATCTACATACAATACGAAGAATGTGACAGTGCTCTCACTGATCTTTTTGTATACACACATGGCTCTTCATTTTTGATGAAATCAAACATTTTGATCACATCATTAAAGTGAGTATTCTAATTCCGAGATGCTTGCTTGAGTCCATATATGGATCTTGTTGAGAAATATATCCCAAAAGCCAATCGTCAAGCTGTTGACGGTTGAGCAACCAAGTATGGTAATTGATTTGTTAATAAATAAAATATATTTGGTATTTTCATCATAAGCTTTCATCTTCTAATGAACTCCGTTGTTATGATGAAGTCCTTAGGACTATTCAGATTCGATAAAGAAAGGATTTATCGATTAGTCCTTAAAACTGTTCACGACCAAATGATAGACTGTTAATAAGGACGATAGCTTCTATTGAGCATAGGTCGTTGCAGGCCATATGGGTTGGTTGTCCTCTTAACCAAAGAATGTGGAGACACTGGTATGACATACAGGTGAGATATAAGGGTACATCATCATTGAACATGACCAACTCCAGAGCATTCTACTGTCGAGAATGTCTGTGATGGGATATAGGTATAAGTGTTTCTTAGACCTGAGATCACCTCAGTGACTTGCAAGTAACTCATTGTGCTTTAGTACTAGACTAACTGAATTTTTAATTCAATAACGGAAGGCTTCTGGGCATAGTCAAGTACTTGCGAAGTCAGAATATGATCGAGATGGGATTGACCACTCCAAGAGTTGGAGAAGAATGAGTCACTGTATTTCAATTTAGCAAAACTTTGGCCAGGGTAATCCATCAGATGGATTTGATATTTTGAAATACAATGTGGACAACCTGATCAGAGTTGACATGAACTCTGAGGTGTCCTATAATCATTTTGGTCAAGGGGATGAATTATATGGAAACTATATCCGTATGGGTTCTAAGGATGTTGTTCTACACATTCGACCTATCCGATCATCGGGTACCATTACTAGATGGTCACTTTGATTGGTATAAGAATTTATTCTTATGCTACCAGTTTAGGTTCGGACCTATGAGATCACATACATTAGAGTTCATGATCTGATCGGATGGTTGATCAACGATTAAGAATTGTTCTAGGATTAAATGATCAATACGATTGACATTTAACATAGTGCAAGTGTTGTAGGAAGATCGATTAGCAATTTGATTGCTAATTGACTTAATTTGATTAAGCCAATAGACTGAGATTAAGTCTAATTGAATATGATTTAATTAGATTTAGTTTGGACTTGATTAGATCAAGTTCAATTGGTTTATTGGATAAGCCAAGTGCAAGAAAAAAATTAGTCCTAGTTCAATTAGGACTTGGATCAACCTAATTTCTAATTTGATTAAAAAATTAAATTAGATTTAAATCTAATTTAATCTAATTAAATTAAAATTTTAATTGAGTTAAGACCTATTTTAATTGGGTTGATCTAATTTTAGTTTGATTTGGTTTGAGAAATCAAATTAAAATAAGTCATAAGATAGAATCCTAGTAAGACTAGGATTCCACCTTGCGCCACATAAGCCCCCCCATGCCCTCTCTCTTATTCCATGCCATTCTCCTCTTATTTTATGCGACAAAAGCCCTCTCCCAGGTCTTTCCTATGTTCAAAAGGTTTTTTCTCTTCTTTCATACATGGAAAGTGGTTGTGGATCAAATCAAAGTAGGAATAAGTTTGGATTTTAAATTCTATGAGATAGAGTTTTAAAAATCCAAAACTCTTTCTTTTTTGCATTGAATTTATCCAGATTTTTTTTAAAATTTTTATGAATTTTATGGCACACATTGTGCACCCTTTGCTGGTGGTCCATGTATGAAAATAAGGAGGAGGCATCCAAGAGTTGGGCGCCCCTTATCTTGCCATGTTTGGATAAGCCTTGATTAGGTATTTGACCTAGACAAGGACTCTATCATATCTCTCTCTCTATAAAATATGTTTCTTCATAAAATTTTTGTAGAACATAGAGATTTAAGAGACCTTTGGGACATCAAAAAATCAGAGAGAAAGACCTTTGGGTCATGGAGATATAATAGATACAAGACAGGGTATCTAGGAGAGAGTAAAGAGAAGAAGAAGAGTGTCTTCTTCTAGGGTTGTTAGTTTCATCTCTTTCCTTCCTCTATCTTGAGTTTTCTGAGAGCATCTTAGATCTAAAACTTCTCTTTCTACTTCTCATCTTTGAAAGAGCCCAAATCAAGAAGGAGGCACCTGATCAATCATCGAAGAAGGATCAGCACAGTACTAGCATACTGTGCTGATTTCCTGAAGCAAAATTTCTGGTCGAGATTCGTGGGCTCGTGTAGATGACTCCTAGAGATTGGATGCATGTGCAGTTTGCAACATCATCCTCAAGCCCAGATTAGCAAGGTTAGAATGTCTAACTTGCAAGGTAATAGATTTGATTTATTGTTTAATACATACATTAGATGTAGTATAGAAACATGTTGATATGATCAACATGTAGTTCATGCTCTATATATTTTAATTTCTGATTTAATGCTATGTAATATCATGTAATAGAATCTTAAATCTAGAGATTCTCTAATTTTAAAAAATAAATTTTAATTTATTTTAGTCTTTCACTGTCTGATCTTGAAAAAGTTTCAATATCTAACCCTGAAACCCTAGATCTGGTTCCTTCAATTGGTATCAGAGTCAGGCTGTTTATTACATAATTATTTATGCATGCTTAGATTATTTTTTAGATTAGATCTAATTTATAATCTGATTATTAAATCTAAAATTAAAATTTTAGATCAATCACTAACTGCAAGGTTATCCTGCTGTAAGGTTTACCCCTTACAGTGCAAAGATTGTCCTAGTTCGTATAGATCTATCTTTAATCATAAATTTATTAGATATGATCTAGATTAAATTTATGATTTATTAGATTTAAAAGATATTTAAATTTAAAATAAAATCTCTTTGTTAATAATTTTTGTGCAAAGTAATTATTTAAAGTTGAAATTATTTCAATTACATGAACCTGTTTAGGTTAGATCTAAAGTAGTTTCATGTTTATTTCATTTGCATCTTGATTATAAATCAAACATGCAATATGATTGGTAGAACCATATTATAAAATTATTTTATAAATATAAAAATTATTTTCAAAAAGCCGAACCCAACCGTCAGTCCAAAACTTAATTAAGAATTAAGAAGTTGTTTGATTAGGTTCTAGGATTGTGAATTGAAGAACTTAAGACACAAACCATAACACATTGGGTTAATGGGTTAGTGGGAATTAGGTCCATTAATTGGGTTAGATCTATGGTTAGATTAAAGATGGACTTAATTAGAGAATTGACTAAATTTAATCAATTGTTGTCTTAGATTACGTCAAGGATTCTCTAGATCAATTACAATAGTTGTAGTTGGTCAAGTCCATGTCTTTAACGAGAACCAAATGGACTTGATTCTTGGCTAAGAGATCGAGCACGAACTGTTAGGTTGATCTAATCGAAACTAATTAAACTAGTTGGTGTCTAAGATAAAGCAGATCGGTGGTTTTTAATTGAGAGCCCGCTTACTTGGCCATTTTCGATGGTGTCTAAGGCAAGCTTTGGCCGACCCTCCTACTGATCGAACTTATCTGGCCTCTTGGTGAAATTATATTTTGATCCAATTATTTGACTATTCGAGCAGACCCATGTCAGCTAGGTAAATCAGTGTGACTGATTTAGATGCTCCTAGACAGGCCTTTTAATGGTCTCCCTTAAGCTGACTTGGTGAAGCCAGTGGGAGGATCATGATAAGCTGGTTCATCTGACCTCATCCTCTAAATCATTTAAATCTTCTAAAATTATTAGGTCCTTAAAATGATAAAGTTATGGAGATAACTGAGTCATAGCCTCCCATTAAGGTGTTTGATAATGAGTCCATTAACTCAATAATCATTGCAGACCCAAAGGCCTGGTGCTTATTGACTAATAAAATTATCACTCATCATATGATGACTTGAAAGTATCTCTTTAATGGTGGTTAGGTGAGCCAACCAAAGTTGGACTTAATCATTCATTGGTTAGATGCACCAAGTATAGTCATGTTAATGGTTGGACCTAACCGGATCCTTACAGTGGAGGCCAAAGCCTACTGATTAGGTTTCTGGGGTAAAATTAAAATTACTAAAAATTATTTAGAGAAATAATTGGTTATGAACCTACCCTTAGATGTATATGGGTTGGCCAACCAAAGTTGGGCTTGTGTGCAGTCTAAGTGGATTCTAGTATCCACTAAGGAATTAGGATAATTTCTCGAATTGAAGGTAGAGGCTACCAATTCGAATAAAATAGTGGAAGAAACCTTTTGATTAAAGTCCAAATCTTTAGGTTTAATGAATCAATTACTAATTAAGTTATGATTTTCCTTTGAGCAGATATGGCCACTTTCCTATCGTTCTGATCATTGTTGGACAATGATAAGTTGGTGGGATCCAACTTCGGTAGCTGGTACCGAAAATTGAAGATAGTCTTGGAGCATGACGGATCCTGTATATGATAATAGATCCTACACCTGAGGAGCCAGCTGCCAATGCATGTGGAACAGTCAGAGACACTTACCAGAAATGGCTCAATGATCGGACCACGGTGTGCTATATCATGCTGGGTGCCATGAGCGACAAGTTTAGTTGCAGATTTGAGATGGCTCAGCCAGAGGACATGCTTCAAGTGTTGGAGGATGCCTTTGGCACACCTGATGATGTGGAGAGGTACAAGACTAGTTGTGTCATCTTCAACGCCAAAATGTGGGATGGTGCCTCTACACTGATCATGTATTGTACTTGATTGAGCTGATGGAACGATTGAGAAAGCTCGGCTTTTTCTTGCATGAGCAGCTTGGGAAAGATGCAATACTAAACTTGCTGCCCAAGTCTTATCTCCCATTCCTCACTCATTATAGAATGACAAAATTTGAAGTAAATTGCCACGGGTTACTGGGGTTGCTTCAAGACTTTGAGAAGGATCACCAACTCCACAAGGAGTCGGTGAACTTAGTGGGAGGTTCGTCTTCTAGTTCTCGACCCTTTAAGAAAAGGAAGAAGAACAAGAAGAAGAAAGTGAAGGTGCAAGTTCAGGCTGGGACATTAGTGTAGGGCCAGACCAGAAAGATCAAACCCGATAAGGGTCTATTCTACTGGTAAGCATCCTAGATTAGATAGTGTGTCAGATATCTACTTATGGCACTGTAGGCTAGGTCATATAAACAAGAACAGAATAAACATGTTGACTCAAGAGGGAATCCTCGAAGTCCATGATTGTGAATCACTTTCAATCTGTGAGTCCTGTCTTCTTGGTAAAATGATCAAGTCACCTTTTACTGAAAAAGGTGAGAGAGCTACTGTCACGCCCCCGATCCGAGATTGTGAATCGAGGGTCGCGACAACCGCCGCATACTTATGAAGAACTCTCTCCATAAGCATGCAAGGCATCTCATCACGATATCAATGCATCACAGCGGAATAAATTCAAATAATTATTATTCAACTGTAATTCAAATAATTAAATCAAATATCTTACATCCAATAAAATTTTTCTAAAACAATAGATCTAAGTTCAATGAAGTTGACAATGCTAATCTCGCTTCTAAAAGCTCTGTTCCAATATTTCGTCCCACGCTCGAAATTAATTATCTGAATCTGAAAAATAGAAAGAAAGATAATGAGCTAGACAGCCCAGTAAGTAACAAGTATCTCTACCAGATATTTCAGATATTATATAATTTTCAAGAATAATGCTGCAAATAAACATAAGAGTATATTTCATACTGATTTAATACAAATCAAATATTTTCAAATATTCACATATAATATAATCATAAATTCGATTCGATTTAAAACACTCGTAACTCAACAGCCTTGACTATGACCAACGTTTAACCCCTATTGGCGGGGTCCACAGAATACCAGCGTACAACCCCCACTGGCAGGGTCCACAAATACCAGCGCACAACCCCCACTGGCAGGGTCCACAAACACCAGCGCACAACCCCCACTGGTAGGGTCCACTGAGTACCAACGTATAATCCCCATTGGCAGGGCCCACTGAAACATAGTTAGGCTGAGAGCATAAATCCGATCTGTATCAAAACACTTTGTACCACAATATATATCATAATCTTTCACTAAATATGTGCATAAATCGATATACCATAACATTTCAAAAGCACTTTTCTTACAAAACATAATTTCATAAATCATGCATAATTTTAGAGAATAATTATTTATTTTCAGAATAAATATGAAATATCTCGAGAAGATGATTCATTACTTACTTTTCACGGAGCACTGAATGAACAGATCGACTAACTTCTAGGAGATTCTTCTGTGCCTATTATCCAAAATTATATTTTTACATTAATTTTAATTCAAAATTAAATCTAATAAATTCCAAAATCAAAATCTCATTTAAAATCAGACTCTTCCCTAAACTCGATCAAGATCATCAATGAAGCCTTCCACTTCGCTAATCCTAGAGGAATAACTCTAGAGAGAGAGAAATTCATCAAGAGAGAGAAACAATCTAGAGAAAAAAAATTCTAGAGAGAGAAAGTAGAGAGAGAAAGTCCAATTCCAGAGAGAAAAAGTCAGGGTTTAGACTGAAAGAAGAGAGAGAAACTCTCTCTCTCATCAATTTTAATTTTTATTTATTTATTTATTTATTTATTTACTTACTTATATATATATATAAATATATATATATATTATTATTATTATTGTTATTTTCTTTTCTTTTCTTTTCTTTTCTTTTTCTCCTTTTTTTTCTTCTTTTTCTTCTTTTTCTTTTCTTTTCTTTTTTTTTCTTCTTTTTCTTCTTTTCTTTTCTTTTTCTTTTCTTTTCTTTTTCTTCTTTTCTTTTCTTTTTCTTTTCTTTTCTTTTCTTTTCTTTTCTTTCTTTTCTTTTT
>NC_025996.2:94739583-94758751 GCF_000442705.2 Elaeis guineensis
TGCTTGCACTGTAGTCGCTGACACCAGTTGTATGCTTCTCCTTGTAGTAAATAAGCTGCATATCGAATCTTTTCTTCATCAAGACACTCTTGGACAGCGAAGGCCTTCTCCATCTTCATTATCCAGTTGTCAGCCTCCAAAGGTTCAGTAGTCCCCTTGAAAGCTGGAGGAGCAAGCTTTTTAAATTTTGAAATGTTGTTCCGTTGTACTGGTTGCTCTCTATGTTGTGGTGGTGGATGCTGATGTTGTTGTGTATCTCGTTGTATCTACTGTTGTTCAAATATTTACTGCTGTATTTGTTGTTGCACTTGTACCATCCTGATTAGGGTCTGCATTAACTGACCCATATCTGGTTCTTGACGTGCTCTCGAAGCACTCCCATTAGGATCTACGACTCCCTCCTCCTGAGGGGTGCCACTGGTCAGATGGGGAGTGCTACCATCCCGTGGTTGTGATGTCTCTCTTGCAATTCCTTGAGTAGTTCTTGTCATTCTATGGGGAGGCATGTTAACTTTGTAGTAGTAAAACCTTATTAGATTCATTTATCTATTTGTTAGGATGGGTTTATTATGATGCTCATATTCTAACATCCCAATATTCCTAATGTTTACCCACCTACACTCATACTATGTCAAATTCTATGTGTCATAATTTATCCACTTATGCTCTGATACCATATTAATTGTCACGCCCCCGATCTGAGATTGTGAATCGAGGGTCGCGACAACCGTCGCATACTTATGAAGAACTCTCTCCATAAGCATGCAAGGCATCTCATCACGATATCAATGCATCACAGTGGAATAAATTTAAATAATTATTATTCAACTGTAATTCAAGTAATTAAATCAAATGTCTTACATCTAATAAAATTTTACTAAAATAATAGATCTAAGTTCAATGTAGTTGACAATGCTAATCTCGCTTCTAAAAGCTCTGTCCTAATATTTCGTCCCACGCTCGAAATTAATTATCTGAATCTGAAAAATAGAAAGAAAGGTAATGAGCTAGACAGCCCAGTAAGTAACAAGTATCTCTACCAGATATTTCAGATATTATATAATTTTCAAGAATAATGCTGCAAATAAACATAAGAGTATATTTCATGCTGATTTAATACAAATCAAATATTTTCAAATATTCACATATAATATAATCATAAATCTGATTCGATTTAAAACACTCGTAACTCAACAGCCTTGACTATGACCAACGTTTAACCCCCATTGGCGGGGTCCACAGAATACCAGCGCACAACCCCCACTAGCAGGGTCCACAAATACCAGCGCACAACCCCCACTGGCAGGGTCCACAAACACCAGCGCACAACCCCCACTGGCAGGGTCCACTGAGTACCAACGTATAATCCCCATTGGCGGGGCCCACTGAAACATAGTTAGGCTGAGAGCATAAATCCGATCTGTATCAAAACACTTTGTACCACAATATATATCATAATCTTTCACTAAATATGTGCATAAATCGATATACCATAATATTTCAAAAGCACTTTTCTTACAAAACATAATTTCATAAATCATGCATAATTTCAGAGAATAATTATTTATTTTCAGAATAAATATGAAATATCTCGAGAAGATGATTCATTACTTACTTTTCACGGAGCACTGAATGAACAGATCGACTAACTTCTAGGAGATTCTTCTGTGCCTATTATCTAAAATTATATTTTTACATTAATTTTAATTCAAAATTAAATCTAATAAATCTCAAAATCAAAATCTCACTTAAAATCAGACTCTTCCCTATACTCGATCAAGATCATCAATGAAGCCTTCCACTTCGCTAATCCTAGAGGAATAACTCTAAAGAGAGAGAAATTCATCAAGAGAGAGAAACAACCTAGAGAGAGAAAATTCTAGAGAGAGAAAGTAGAGAGAGAAAGTCCAATTCCAGAGAGAGAAAGTCAGGGTTTAGACTGAAAGAAGAGAGAGAAACTCTCTCTCTCATCAATTTCAATTTTTATTTATTTATTTATTTATTTATTTATTTACTTACTTATATATATATATATATATATATTTATTATTATTATTATTATTATTATTTTTTTTCTTTTCTTTTCTTTTCTTTTCTTTTCTTTTTCTCTCTTTTGTTTTCTTCTTTTTCTTTTCTTTTCTTTTTTTTTTCTTCTTTTTCTTCTTTTCTTTTCTTTTTCTTTTCTTTTCTTTTTTTCTTTTCTTTTCTTTTTCTTTTTCTTTTCTTTTCTTTTTCTTCTTCTTCTTCTTGGTTCTTCCCGCGCCGGAACAGGGGACCGGCGTTCCCTCTTTTGTCGGGCCGTTCAGGCCACAGCCGCCGCGGCGGAGGCCGGCGGCCGACGGGGGCCACTCCCCCGATCATGGAGGAGCGTGGCCGGCGGGCAATTTCGATCGCTGGCGCCGGAAAAGTTCACGGGAAAGAGACCAAAATAGAGTCTTTTTCTCCGATCGGAAATCGGCGACGCTCGTCGCCGGCAGCCGCGCACAGGGCATGGGAGGAAGAGGAAGGAAGGGAGGAAAAGGAGGGAAGCTTACCTTGACCTCCGATGACTTCGTCGGAGAGCAATCACGGCGAAGACAAGGTGGTGTCCACAGCTCTATTTCGGGAAAATCGAAGAGAAGGAGAGAGGGAAGAGGCCGATGTCCGGTCTCAAGGGAGAAGGGTATTCTTATAGGGGGCCCTAGGACTCCGAGGGGTCCTAGGAGTCCCGGTCTCGCCCGGATTTTGTCGGAGAAGAAGACTCCTATCGGGAGTCTTCTTCCCGATTTCCTCTATTTTTTTTTTTCATTTTGGTGGGCTGAGATTGGGCTTTGCTAGGTTTTGGGCTATCACAGCTACTGAGCTCTTGGGCCTAGTACATATTGATGTATGTGGGCCCATGAGTACAAGTGCTAAAGTTGGATATTTCTACTTCATAACTTTCATGGATGATCTATCTAGATATGGATATGTCTATCTGATGAAATATAAGTCAGATTCATTTGAAATGTTCAAACGATTCCGAAGTGAAGTAGAAAAACAAACTGGGAAGAGTATTAAAACTCTTCGATCTGATTGAGGAGGAGAATATCTTTCTAGTGAGTTTCTCACATATCTAGGAGAGAATGGGATTCTCTCCCAATAGACTCCTCCAGGAATACCACAGCATAATGGTGTGTCTGAAAGGAGAAATCGAACTCTGTTAGATATGGTCCGATCCATGATGGGTTTTGCCAGCTTGCCGATATCCTTCTGGGGATATATACTCAAATCGATCTGTTATCTATTAAATAGGGTTCCAAGTAAGTCTGTAATTAAGACTCCATATGAGATATGGACAGGGCGTAAGCCAGCACTTTCACACCTTAGGATCTGGGGGTGCCCGGCCTATGTCAAACGATTAGTCACAGACAAACTTGGACCTAGGTCTGACAAATGCACATTCATCGGGTACCCCAAAGAGATCAAAGAATATTTTTTCTACCATACTGATGAACAAAAGGTGTTCGTCAGCCTTAAGGCAATTTTTTAGAAAAGAAGTTCCTTGGTGAAGGAACCATTGCCTCTAAGGTTGAACTTGATGAAGTTCAATAGGTAGAAGGATCGATACCAATAGCTGAACCTAAGTCAGATTTGATTAGATCAGATTCAGAGCCCAATGTACCTGCACCATTAAGATGATCCGATAGAGTACCGCATTAGCCAGACAGATACTATGATTTCTTGATCCGAGACGGTGATCCCATCGAACTCGATGAGAACGATGAGGATCCGATCACCTATATGGATGCAATGCAGAGACCTGACTCTGAGAAATGGCTTGAAGCCATGAAATCCGAAATGGAGTCTATGAAGGTCAACGATGTATGGACATTAGTTGACCCACCTGAAGGGGTTAAACCCAATGGGTGTAAATGGGTGCTCAAAAGGAAAAGGGTCACAGACGGAAAGGTGGAGACCTATAAAGTCTATCTGGTTGCCAAGGGTATCGTCAACATTATGGTATTGATTATGATGAGATATTTTTCTCTGTGGCAATGCTCAAATCCATTCAGATAATGCTTGCAATAACTGCCCATCTGGATTATGAGATCTGACAAATGGATGTAAATACAGCTTTCCTAAATAGAGAGCTGATTGAAGAGGTGTATATGATACAACCTGAGGGGTTTACATCCACAGATGAGTCCAAGGTGTGCAAGCTTTAGAGATCTATTTATAGATTGAAGCAAGCTTCTCAGAGTTGGAACATGCATTTTGATAAGGTGATCAAAATGTATGGCTTCGTTAAGAATGGAGAAGAGCCCTGCATCTATAAATGGGCAAATGGTCCAGTTGTGGTATTCCTTGTCTTGTACGTGGATAACATTCTCTTAATCGAGAATGACATCCCCGCACTACAGGGAATAAAAGTTTGGTTGTCATCGCAGTTTTTCATGAAGGACTTGGGTGTAGCATCCTACATTATAGGGATGAAGATCTATAGGGATAGATCTAAAAAGATGCTTGGATTATCCCAGTCCATGTACATAGACACTGTGCTGAAGAGGCTCAACATGGAGGATTTCAAGAAGGGCTATCTACCGATAGGCCATGAAATTTTTCTCTCTAAGAAGGATTGTCCGACAACTCCTGAAGAGAGAGAGCGTATGAGTAGAGTCCCATATACTTTAGTCATGGGATCTATCATGTACGTCATGACATATACAAGACCAGATGTGGCATACTCACTAGGAGTAGTGAGTAGATACTAATCTGATCTGGGAGAAAACTACTGGAAAGTGGTTAAAGCCATCCTTAAGTATTTGAGAAATACTAATGACCAATGGTTGGTTTATGATGAGTCAGATCTGAAACTTGTGGGGTTCACAAACTCCAGCTTTCAATCTGACCATGATGACAGCAGAAGCGTGTCAGGTTATATCTTTACTCTGAATGGTGGAGCTATCTGCTGGAAGAGTTCCAAGCAGCATATTGTGGCAGACTCTATTTGTGAAGTGAAGTACATCGCAGCATCGGATGTCGCAAAGGAAGCTATGTGGTTGAGAAAATTCATCACCGAGCTCGGAGTAACACCCTCCCTCGATGGTTCGATCCTGTCCTACTGTGACAGCATTGGTGCCATAGCTCAGGTGAAGGAACCCAAAGCACACCAACGGATGAAGCACATTTTGCATTGCTTCCACCTAGTCTGGGAGATCGTGGATCGAGATATCGTTGACCTTCAGAAGATCGATGGAAAGAAAAACCTGACCGACCCCTTCACTAAAGCCCTGGCGATAAAGGAGTTCGACAACCACAAGTCGAAGATGGGTATTAGATGCTGTGCTGAGTGGTTTTAGGACAAGTGGGAGTTGTTGGGAAATATATCTCAAAAGCCAATCGTCAAGCTGTTGACGGTTGAGCAACCAAGTATGGTAATTGATTTGTTAATAAATAAAATATATTTAGCATTTTCATCATAAGTTTACATCTTCTAATGAACTCTGTTGTTATGATGAAATCCTTAGGACTATTCAGATTCGATAAAGAGAGGATTTATCGATTTGTCCTTATAACTATTCACGACCAAATGATAAGCTGTTAATAAGGACGACAGCTTCTATCAAGCATAGGTTGCTGTAGGCCATATGGGTTGGTTGTCCTCTTAACCAAAGAGTGTGGAGACATTGGTATGGTATACAAGTGAGATATAAGGGTACATCATTATTGAACGTGACCAACTCCAGAACATTCTGTTGTTGAGAATGTCTCTGATGGGATATAGGTATAAGTGTCCCTTAGACCTGAGATCACCTCAGTGACTTGCAAGCAACTCACTGTGCTTTGGTACTGGACTAACTGAATTTCTAATTCAGTGATGAAAAACTTTTGGGCATAGTCAAGTACTTGCGAAGTCAGAGTGTAATCGAGATGGGATTGACCACTCCAAGAGTTGGAGAAGAATGAGTCACTGTATTTCAATTTAGCAAAATCTTGGCCAGGGTAATCCATCAGATGGATTTGATATTTTGAAATACAATATAGACAACCTGATCAGAGTTGACAGTTGAACTCTGAGGTATCCTATGATCATTTTGGTCAAGGGGATGAATTATATAGAAACTATATCCGCATGAGTTCTAAGGATGTTGTTCTACACATTCGATCTATCCGATCGTCGGGTACCATTGCTAGATGGTCACTTCGATTGGTATAGAAATTTATTTCTATGCTATCAGCTTAGGTTTGGACCTATGAGGTCACACAAATTAAAGTTCATGATCCGATCGGATGGTTGATCAACGATTAAGAATCGTTCTAGGGTTAAATGATCAATATGATTGACATTTAATCTAGTGCAAGTGTTACAGGAGGATCGATTAGCAATTTGATTGCTAATTGGCTTAATTTGATTAAGCCAATGGGTTGAGATTAAATTTAATTGAATATAATTTAATTAGATTTAGTTTGAGCTTGATTGGATCAAGTCCAATTGGTTTATTGGATAAGCCAAGTGCAAGGAAAAAACTAGTCCTAGTTCAATTAGGACTTGGGTCAACCTAATTTTTAATTTGATTAGAAAATTAAATCAGATTTAAATCTAATTTAATCTAGTTAAATTAGGTTTTTAATTGGATTAAGATCTATTTTAATTAGGTTTATCTAATTTTGGTTTGATTTGGTTTGAAAAATCAAATTAAAATAAGTCATAAGATAGAATCCTAGTAAGACTAGGATTCCACCTTGCACCACATAAGCCCCCCCCACGCCCTCTCTCTTATTCCACGCCAATCCCCTCTTATTTTGTGCGACAAAAGCCCTCTCCCAGGTCTTTCCTATGTCTAAAAGGTTTTATCTCTTCTTTCATACATGGATAGTGGTTGTGGATCAAATCAAAGTAGGAATAAGTTTGGATTTCAAATTCTATGAGATAGAGTTTTTGAAATCCAAAACTCTTTTCTTTTTGCATCAAATTTATCCAGATTTTTTTTGAGATTTTTGTGGCTTTTAGGGCACACATTGTGCACCCTTTGCTGGTGGTCCATGTATGAAAATAAGGAGGAGGCATCCAAGAGTTGGGCACCCTTTATCTTGCCATGTTTGGATAAGCCTTGACTAGGTATTTGACCTAGATAAGGACTCTATCATATCTCTCTCTATAAAATGAGTTTCTTTATGAATTTTTATAGAATATAGAGATTTGAGAGTCCTTTGGGGTATCTAAAAATCAGAGAGAAAGACCTTTGGGTTGTGGATATATAATAGACACAAGATAGGGTGTCTAGGAGAGAGTAAATGGAAGAAGAAGAGGGTCTTCTTCTAGGGTTGTTAGTTTCATCTCTTTGCTTCCTCCATCTTGAGTTTTCTGAGAGTATCTCAGATTTAAAACTCCTCCTCCTACTTCTCATCTTTGGAAGAGTCCAAATCAAGAAGAAGGAGGCACCTGATCAACCATCGAAGAAGGATCAGCACAGTACTAGCATACTGTGCTGATTTCCTGAAGCAGGACTTCTGGTCGAGATTCGTGGGCTCGTGTGGACGACTCCTAGAGACCGAACATGTGTGCAGTTTGCAACATCATCCTCAAGCCCAGATCATCAAGGTTAGAACATCTAACTTGCAAGGTAATAGATCTAATCTATTATTTAATACATACATTAGATGTAGTATAGAAACATGTTGATATGATCAACATATAGTTCATGCTCTATATATTTTAATTTTTGATTTAATGCTATATAATATCATGTAATAGAATCTTAGATCTAGAGATTCTTTAATTTTAAAAAATAAATTTTGATTTATTTTAATCTTCTGCTACCTGATCTTGAAAAGTTTCAAGATTTAACCCTGAAACTCTAGATCTGGTTCCTTCAGACCTTTGTAGCTTGTAGACCTTGTGATCACTATCACTGGATGTGAAACCCAAAGGCTGCTCCATATAGATATCTTTCTCAAGATATCTATTTGGAAAGATAGTTTTCACATCCATCTACCAAATTTCATAATCATGAAAGGCTGCTATTGCAAGCAGAGTATGGATGGATTTCAGCATGGCTACGGATGAAAAAATTTTATGATAGTCAATACCTTCACATTGACTATAACCTTTTGCAACTAGCCTTGCCTTATAGGTCTCTACCTTACCATCTGATTCAATTATTTTTTTATACATTTATTTACACCCTATAGGTCTAATACCTTCAGATGGATCTACTAAGGACCAAATCTGGTTGGAATGCATGGAATCAATTTCTGACTTTATCGTTTCTATCCATTTCTCAGAGTTTATATCTAACATTGCCTCATCGTAGGTCTTGGGATCATTCCTAATATCCCTATCTCTCACAAAAAATGCTTTCTCTAAATCTTCTAGAAGAATACCTAAGTACCTTTCAAGAGGATAGGAGATCTTACTTGATTTACGAGGTGGAGGAGGTATCACATCTACTGGCTCATTACTGGGTTCAGGTTATTAGACTCGATGCTCTTCAGAGACTTTCTCTTTGAGCTCAATCTTCCTCCCACTGTCTCCATCTCGGACAAACACTTTTTCCAAGAAGATGTCATGATGGCTCACAATCACATTGTGATCCTTAGGAAGATAGAAGTAGTATCTCATAGTTTTCTTAGGATACCCTATAAAGTAAGATCTAAAAGATCTAGCCTCTAACTTGTCCGTCTGCTGTTGCTTGACATGGGCCGGACATCCCTAAATCTTGAGATACCCAAGAGTTAGCTTCTTACCATACCATAACTTATATGATGTGGTAGGAACGGATTTAGAGAGAACTCGATTCAAAAGATGAATCACAAAAAGAAATGCATGTCTCTAGAGAAAGACAAGAAGGTCTGTGAAGCTCATCATAGATCGAACCATATCTAATAAAGTTTGATTTTTTTCTTTTAGATATTCTGTTGAGCTGAGACATCCCTGGAGGTGTCCACTATAAGACTATACCATTATCTCTGAGATAAGTCTGAAATTTTTTTATTGAGGTATTCCCTTCCTCGATCTGATCGAAGAACTTTTATGGATTTTTCGATCAGTTTTTCTACTTCATGTCTGAATCTATGAACTTTTCAAAGGCTTCAAACTTTTGGTGTATCAGATACATAAATCTATACCATGAATAATCATCGATAAAAGTTATGAAGTAGATGTAGCCACCCCTAGCTTGTACATCAAATAGACCACACATGTCAGTATGTACCAGGACTAATATCTCAGTGGCCCTTTCTCCTTGTCCCATAAAGGATAGCTTGACTATTTTTTTTTGAAGATATGATTCACAAATCGGATAAGACTCGAAAGTCCATAGTCTGAGAAGATCATCTTTCTCTAATTTGTTGAGTCTGTTCTCTCTAATATGGCCTAGCCTAAGTGCCACAGATACTTTTGGCTAATCCTATCTTTAAGTCTCTTAGACCCTATGGCATTCACAATTTGCTCGTTAATATTTACACTCACATCCATATGCAAATGATAAAGACCGTCAATCAAGAAAGCACGTGCAATAATTTTATATTCAAAATAAATCGAGCACATATCTTTATTGAAATAAAAATTATAATTATCCTATGCCAACACATATATAGAAATCAAATTTCTATTGGATATAGGTACATAATAGCAATCTTTAAGAATTAAACTAACTTCTAATGTAATCGCAGAGGATAGACCCCGACGGCCACAGCAGCAATCCTTGCTCCATTGCCGACTCGGAGAGTGATCTCACCTTCCCTCAGTCCTCTCACTTCTTCAAGACCCTGCATAGAAGTGCACAAATGAGTACTTAATCCATAATCTAGAACCCAACTAAAAGAAGAAAAAATTATTAGATTAGTTTCAATAACGAGCATATCAGACGTACCTTCAGAAGGCTCATCTTTCTTCTTACTCTTGACAGTCATCAGGTAGGCTGCACAGTTCCTCCTCCAGTGGCTTTCGATGTTGCAATGAAAATATTTTCCTTTATCATCGATCTTCTTTGAAACCTGCTTCTTGGGCTTGGCCTCGTTCTTTTGCTTCTTTGCAGGCTGCTTCTTCTTCTTGAAAGAAGACTTTCTTTTGGAGGAAGCCTGCTCCACAGCCAAAACTGTACCTCTTAAACTATTTAAGGTGTCCTCTGCCATTACTAACATGTTCAATATCTCGGACAAAGTGCTATCAATTTTGTTCATATGATAGTTCATGATGAACTGTCCATACAAATCAGGAAGAGACTGGAGGATCAGATCTACTTACAATTTCTTGTCCATGTTCATATCGAGCTTCTAAAGCTCCTCGATGTCCTTGATCATTGTCAAATAATGATCATTAACGGACTGTCCATTATACATTTTCATTCTGAAAAGTCTCTGAGAGACCTCAAAGCGAGCTGTGCGACTCTGCTCACTGTACAACTCTTGCAGGTGAGTCAGCATCTCTTTGGCAGTCCTCATATCTTCATGCTGTTGTTGAAGATCATGGGACATGGATGCTAAAATATAACATTTTGCCTTGTTATCTTCATCCATCCATTTCTCAAATATGGCTCATTGATCAGGAGATGGATGAGTCGGTAACACAGGCATATCCTGATCAAGGACATGGGTGAGTTTCTCGAAATTAAGAATGATTCTTAAATTTCAGAGTCAGTCTTTATAATTTATATCGGTCAACCTATTGATATCAAGGATACGGGCTAAAAGGTTGGAACTTGACATGATTATCTGTAGAGAGAATAATTTTTAGTTAGATATTTATACTTATAAAAATATTTGTTCTAGAGATTTTAAAAACAAACAAAGGCTCTCACCATTTCTTCAAATCTTCTACACTCCTCGGATGGAGAAATAGAAACCTATACGTGATCAATTTCAAGTGGGTACTGTGGTCTCATTAATCTATACACACCTCATGTAATAGTTATTGGTGAGTACAGACCAATGAGTGGATAATACTTTATCCATTACTTCACTAAGCAACATGTAGTGGGTTTGGTCTCTAAGTCCTGTGGCCTCACCTAACAGTTATTGGTATATTTTTTAGTTAAATCAGATCCATTATTCACCAGTGGGCGTAAAGCTATCATTGGAATCCTCACCTAACAGTTATTGGGTCCTATCTCTACCCTGGGATATTAAATATCAATAGAGTGATTGTACTTTCTCAATGCAACTGAATCACTGTAACCAACTGAGAACGATCAATGCCAGGAAGGTACCCGCATCTCTACAATGATGGAAGACATCTAGACTTAATATTTGGTAAGAACATTTAGGTTTAGATCTCTTTAAAATCAACAGATCTGACATCCGACTGATCAAATTTAGGTCAGCACATCAATAGGTCTCACTAGCCTAGTCAGTATGGGTGTACTTAAGTCAACAGATAACCTAGCATGAAACTAAATCTCTCAAGATGGCCAGGTAAGTTAAGATGAGTGGGGTTCTCCCGTTCCTTTTCTAAGACATCAATCAAAATTGGCTAGGTCATACAATAGAACCAATTAAATAACCACCATCTAAATACTTGCCTTAGACATTAAATTGATCGATTAGAATCGATCAGATTAACTTATTAAAATGGGCCCGAACCATTGAGCCAAATTCGGTCTTGAGTCAATCAACTCATATCAAAATATGAATCGATGCGACTAACTACAACTAAACTTAATTTTGAGCCCCTTTGACCTAATCCCAATCAACCATTGATTAGGTTCAATCAACTGCTCAAAATTGACATTTGCTTCTAGTCTGATCTAATCAATTTGACCCTAATTATTGTTTGATCACTAGATCTAATTTGTTCAACCCATACCCACATATAATAATATAATTTTAGGTCCAAAAATAATTTTAGATTATGTTTCATTGTATGCATTAGTGGCTTATGATCTTGAAACTATTTCAGATCTAAATCTAATGTTATATATCATATATATATAGTTTTAGATCTAAATTAAAATATGTATCACATATACATCAAATTTTAGATTTAAAACTAAAACTATATATATCAAATACATGTATAATTAGATCTAAAATAATGACTAAAATATTTTAAAAATATTTTTTAAGAAATCGATGCACATCAAACTAGAACAACCTTTTCAATATAGGGGGTAAAGCCTATACCAGGATAATCTTATACTAGTTTGATGTAAACTTTTAATCATTCTAATTTCAGATCATTGCATGAAATAAGACATATCACATACACTAATTTTTAAATTTAAAAAATTAATTTAATTACTTTAAAAATAAGTTTTAAAATCGATCAATCTTGTGCTAGGATAACTTTTTCAATATAAGGGATAAACCCTATATCAGGACAACTTTATACCAGCATAAGATCAATTTTAAATCATTAAAATTTTTAGATCTAAGACAAAAATTAGATCATATATATCATTAAAAAATAGTGACTCTGATACTACTATTAGAAAATCAGATAAGATGCATGTATAGATTTTAAAATTTTTTAATTATAGTAAAAAAAATAATCGGGTTAGACTCTTTAATCCCACGTGCATTAGATCTTATCTAATCCTATCTAAGCTCAGAAGTAAAGACAAATATATAATCTGAAAAATAAAATAATGATGAGATCAAATCTCAATATCTTTTTACGGATAGAAATTCATCGCTACTGATGATCTCAGGTTCGAAGGTCCTTGAGCCACACATGAAGGAATTAGATCTAGGTTTCAGGATTAGATCTTAAAACTTTTTCAAGATTAGATAGTGAAAGACTAAAATAAATCAAAATTTATCTTATAAAATTAAAGAATTTCTAGATCTAAGATCTTATTATATGATTATTATATTATATTAAATCAAAAATTAAAATATAAAGAGCAAGAACTACATGTTGATTATATCAACATGTTTTTATACTACATCTAATGTATGTAAAATATAATAAATCAGATCTATTACCTTACAAGTTAGACATTCTAACTTTGCTGATCTAAGCTTGAGGATGATGTTGCAAGTGACACATACGTCTGACCTCTAGGAGTCATCCACACGAGCCCACGAATCACGATCAGAAGTCCTGATCCAGAAAATCAGCACAGTATGCTAGTACTATGCTGATCCTTCTTCGATGGTCGATCAGATGCCTCCTTCTTCTTAATTTGGGCTCTTCCAAAGATGAGAAGTAGGAGAAAATTTTAGATATGAGACACTCTCAGAAAACTCACAGATAGAGGAAGGGTAGAGGTGAACTCAGCAACCCTAGAAGAAGATCCTTTTCTTCTTCTCTTTGCTCTCACCTAAATACCTAATTTTGTGTCTATTATATCTCCATGCACCAACACTCTTTTTCCCTAATTTTTACACACCTCAAAGGACTCTCAATTCTATATAATTTACAAAAATTTTAAGAAGAAATTCATCTTAAATAAAGAGATATGAAGAATCTTTGTCTAGTCAAATACCTAGTCAAGAAAAATCCAAATAGGGCAAGACAAGGGGTGCCCAACTCATGGGGCCCCCTCTTTCTTTTTCTGCCATAGACCACTAGCAAAGGAACAAAATATGTGCCATAAAAGTTATAAAAATTTCAAAAAAAAATTGGATAAAATCAGTGCCATAAGGAAAGAGTTTTGGTTTCCTAAAATTCTATCTCATAGAATTTGAAATCCAAACTAATTCCTACTTTGACTTGTCCACAACTACATTCCATATAAGAGAGAAAGAGTAGAAAGCTTTGGGCATGCATGAAGGCCTGAAGAGAAGGTTTTGTCACACAAAATAAGAGAGAGTGGGCGTGGGGGGCTAAGGTGGCGTAAGGTGGAATCCTAATCTTACTAGGATTCAATCTATGACTTGTTCAAATTTGGTTTCTCAAACCAAATCAAACCAAAACTTAATCAACCCAATTAAAATAGATCTTAAATTCAATTAAAAATTTAATTTAATCAGATTAAATTAGATTTAAATTTAATTTAATTTAATTTTCTAATTGAATTAGAAATTAGGTTGACCCAAGTCTTAATTGGACTAGGACTAGTTTTTTCTTGCACTTGGCTTATCCAATAAAAAAATTGAACTTGATCCAATCAAGCCCAAATCAAATCAAATCTAATTAAATTATATTTAATTAGACTTAATCTCAGTCCATTGGTTTAATTAAATTAAGCTAATTAGTAATTAAATTGCTAATCGATCCTCCTGTAATACTTGCACTAGGTTAAATGTCAATCGTATTGATCGTTTAACCCTAGAATGATTCTTAATCATTGATCAACCATTCGATCGGATCATAAACTCTAATGTGTGTGACCTCATAGGTCCAAACATAGGTCGATAGTATAGAAATAAATTTTTATACCAATCAAAGTGACCATCTAGCAATGGTATCCGATGGCCGGATAGGTCGAATGTGTAGAACAACATCCTTAGAATCCATGAGGATATAGTTTCCATATAATTCATCCTCTTGACCAAAATGCTCATAGGATACCTCAGAGTTCAACTGTCAACTCTGATCAGATTGTCCACATTGTATTTCAAAATACCAAATCCATTTGATGGATTATCCTAACAAGGTTTTGCTAAATTAAAATATAGTGACTCATTCTTCTCCAACTCTTGGAGTGGTCAATCTCATCTTGATCACACTCTGACTTCACAAGTACTTGACTGTGCCCAGAAACCTTCCATCACTGAATTAGAAATTTAGTTAGTCCAGTATCAAAGTACAGTGAGTTGCTTGCAAGTCACTGAGGCGATATCAGATCTAAGGGACACTTATACCTATATCCCATCAGAGATATTCTCGACAGCAGAATGCTCTGGAGTTGGTCATGTTCAATGATGATGTATCCTTACATCTCACCTGTATGCCATACCAGTGTCTCCACACTCCTTGGTTAAGAGGACAACCAACCCATATAGCCTACAACGATCTATGCTCGATAGAAGCTGTCGTCCTTATTAATAGCCCATCATTTGGTCATGAACAGTTTTAAGGACTAATCGATAAATTCTCTCTTTATCAAACCTAAATAGTCCTAAGGATTTCATCACAACAACGGAGTTCATTAGAAGATGAAAACTTGTGATGAAAATATCAAAAATATATTTTATTTATTAACAAATCAATTACAATACAAGGTTGCTTAACCATCAACAAGTTGACGATTAGTTTTTGGGACATATTTTTCAACAACTCCCACTTGTTCGAAACCCTCTCGTCACAGTATCTAATATCCATCTTCGACTTATGGTTGTCGAACTCCTTAATTGCCAGGGTTTTAGTGAAGGGGTCGGCCAGGTTCTCCTTTCCGTCGATCTTCTGAAGGTCAACGTCACCTCGATCCACGATCTCCCAGATCAAGTAGAAGCAGTGCAAAATATGTTTCGTCCGCTGGTGTACTTTGGGTTCCTTCGTCTGAGCTATGGCACCAATGCTGTCACAGTAGAGCAGAACCGGACCATCGAGGAAGTGTGCTACTCCGAGCTCGATGATGAATTTTCTCAGCCACACAGCTTCCTTCGCGGCATCCGATGCTGCGATATACTCCACCTCACAAACAGTCTGCCATAGTATGCTGCTTGGAACTCTTCAAGCAGATGGCTCTACCATTCAGAGTAAAGATATAACCTGACACGCTTCTACTATCATCATGGTCAGATTGAAAGCTGGAGTCTGTGAACCCCACAAGTTTCAGATCTGACTCGTCATAAACCAACCATTGGTCCTTAGTATTTCTCAAATACTTAAGGATGGCTTTAACCACTTTTCAATGGTTTTCTCCAGGATCAATTAGTATCTACTCACTACTCCTAGTGAGTATGCCACATCTGGCCTTGTACATATTATGGTGTACATGATAGATCCCACGATCGAAGTATATGAGACTCTACTCATACGTCTCTTTCTTCAGGAGTTGTTGGACAATCCTTCTTAGAGAGAGAAATTTCATGGCCTATCGATAGATAGCCCTTCTTGAAATTCTCCATGCTGAACCTCTTCAACACAGTGTCTATGTACGTGGACTGGGACAACCTAAGCATCCTTTTAGATCTATCCCTATAGATCTTCATCCCTAGGATGTAGGATGCTTCACCCAAGTCCTTCATGGAGAACTGCGATGATAACCAAATTTTTATTCCCTGTAGTGCAGGGATGTCATTTTTGATTAAGAGAATGTCATACACGTATAAGATAAGAAATACCATAACTGGCCCATTTGCCCATTTATAGATGTAGGACTCTTCTCCATTCTTAACGAAGCCATACATTTTGATCACCTTATCAAAATGCATGTTCCAACTCTGAGAAGCTTGTTTCAATCCATAAATGGATCTCTAAAGCTTGCACACCTTGGACTCATCTGTGGATATAAACCCCTCAGGTTGTATCATATACACCTCTTCGTTAGCTCTCCATTCAGGAAAGCTATCTTTACATCCATTTGTCAGATCTCATAATCCAGATGGGCAGCTATTGCAAGCATTATCCGAATGGATTTGAACATTACCTCAGGGGAGAACGTCTTGTCACAGTCAATACCATAACATTGATGATACCCCTTGGCAACCAGACGAACTTTTTAGGTCTCCACCTTTCCGTCTGCACCCCTTTTCCTTTTGAACACCCATTTACACCCAATGGGTTTAACCCCTTCAGGTGGGCCAACCAATGTCCATATATCATTGACCTTCATGGACTCCATTTTAGATTTCATGGCTTCAAGCCATTTCTCAAAATTAGGTCTCTGCATTGTATCCATATAGGTGATCGGATCCTCATCATTCTCATTGAGTTCGATGGGATCACCATCCCGGACCAAGAAATCGTAGTATCTGTCCGACTAATATGGTACTCCATCGAATCGCCTTAATGGTGCAGGTACATTAAGCTTTGGATCTGATCTAATCAAATTCGACTCAGGTTCAACTATTGGTGTCGATCCTTCTACCTGTTGAACTTCATTAAGTTCAACCTTAGAGGCAACAGTTCCTTCACCAAGGAACTCCTTTTCTAAAAAGATTGCCTTAAGACTGACGAACATCTTTTGTTCATCAGCATGGTAGAAAAAATATCTTTTGGTCTCTTTGGGGTACCCTATGAATGTGCATTTGTCAGACCTAGGTCCAAGTTTATCTGTAACTAACTATTTGACATAGGTCGGGCACCCCCAGACCCTAAGGTGTGAAAGTGCTGGCTTACGCCCTGTCCATATCTCATATGGAGTCTTAATTATAGACTTACTTGGAACCCTATTTAATAGATAACAGGTCGATTCAAGTGCATATCTCCAAAAAGATATCGATCAAGCTGACAAAACCCATCATGGATCGGACCATATCTAACAGAGTCCGATTTCTCCTTTCAGATACACCATTATGCTGTGGGATTCCTAAAGGAGTCTATTGGGAGAGAATCCCATTCTCTCCTAGATATGTGAAAAAGTCACCAGAAAGGTATTTTTCTCCTCGATCAGATCGAAGAGTTTTAATACTCTTTCCAGTTTATTTTTCTACTTTACTTCGAAATCATTTGAACATTTCAAATGAATTCAACTTATGTTTCATCAGATAGACATATCCATATTTGGATAGATCATCCGTGAAAGTGATGAAGTAGAAATATCCACCTCTAGTACTTGTGCTCATGGACCCACATACATCAGTATGTACTAGGCCCAAGAGCTCAGTAGCTCTCTCACCTTTTTCAGTAAAAGATGACCTGGTCATTTTATCAAGAAGATAGGACTCACAGGTTGGAAGTGATTCACAATCACTGACTTCGAAGATTCCCTCTTGAGTCAACCTGTTTATCCTGTTCTTGTTTATATGACCTAGCCTATAGTGCTATAAGTAGATATCTGATACACTATCTAATCTAGGATGTTTGCCAGTAGAATAGACTACGTTAACAGGTTGTGATAACATATACACACCATTGTTCAAATATCCATAAAAAATAATAACACCATTCATAATGATATTACAAACTTATTTCTTTATTGAAATTTCATAATCAGTTTTGGCCAGAAGGCCTGCAGAAATAACATTTAAAAAGAAACTGAGACAGAAATGACAATCATTAAGAATAATGGTATGAGACTCAAATACAAGTTTCAAGATTCCTAATGCTAGAACTGAAACTGATCTTTCATCTCCAACATTCAGGAACCTCTCACCTTGCTCGAATCTCCTACTGACCTGCAACCCCTGCAATGAATTATAAATATGGTAAGGGCTATCGGTATCCAATACCCAGTCAGTTATATCACAAATAGAGAAATTACAAGAAATTATCATATAAATACCTTGCCCAGCAACAGCTTGCTTCTTTCTTTGTCTGTTCGGGTCTAGGGAGGTAATGTACTGAGGACAGTTCCTCTTTCAGTACCCTCGCTTCTTGCAAAAGAAGCATTCAGCTTGACTCTTATCGGGCTTGATCTTTCTGGTCTGGCCCTGACTGATGTCCCAGTCTGAACTTGCACTTTCTTCTTCTTGTTCTTCTTTCCTTTCTCAAAGGGTCAAGAATCAGAAGACGAACCTCCCACTAAGTTCACTGACTCCTTGTGGAGTTGGTGATCCTTCTCAAAGTTCTGAAGTAACCTCAGTAACCTGTGGTAGTTTACTTCAGGCTTTGTCATTCTATAATGAGTGAGGAATGGGAGATAGACTTGGGTAGCGAGTTCAGTATTGCATCTTTCCCAAGCTGCTTATGCAAGGAAAAGTCGAGCTTGCTCAAATGCTCCATTAGCTCGATCATGTACAATACATGATCAGTGACAGAGGCACCATCCCGTATTTTGGCGTTGAAGATGGCACAACTAGTCTGGTGCCTCTCCATGTCATTGGGTATGCCAAAGGCATCCTTCAACACTTGAAGCATATCCTTTGGCTGAGCCATCTCAAATCTACGACTGAACTCGTTGCTCATGGCAGCTAGCATAATGCAGTGCACCGTGGTTCGATCACTGAGCCACTTCTGGTAAGTATCTCTGACTGTTCCATGTACATTGATAGCTGGCTCCTCAGGTACAAGATCCATTAAGACATATAGGATCCGTTTATGCTCTAAGATAATCTTCAACTTTCGATACCAGCTACCGAAGTTGGGTCCCACCAACTTATCATTGTCCAACAATGATCAGAGCGATAGGGAAGTGGCCATATCTGCATAAAAAAAAACCATGACCTAATTAGTAATTGATTCATTAAATCTAAAGATTTAAACTTTAATCAA
>NC_025996.2:94758851-94821103 GCF_000442705.2 Elaeis guineensis
TTTTCAAGATCATACAGTAGAGACTAAAATAAATCAAAATTTATTTTTAAAATCAAAAAATCCCTAGATCTAAGATCCTATTACATGATTATTACATAGCATTAAATCAAAAATTAAAATATATAAATATAGCATGAACTACATGTTGATCATATCAACATGTTTCTATACTACATCTAATGTATGTATTAAACAATAGATCGATCTATTACCTTGCAAGTTAGACATTCTAACCTTGTTGATCTGGGCTTGAGGATGATGTTGCAAGCTGCACACGCATCCGGCCTCTAGGAGTCATCCACATGAGCCCACGAATCTCGATCAGAAGTCCTGCTTCAGGAAATCAGCACAGTATGCTAGTACTGCGCTGATCCTTCTTTGATGGTTGATCAAGTGCCTCCTTCTTCTTGATTTGACTCTTCCAAGGATGGAAAGTAGAAGGAGAAGTTTCAGATCTGAGACACTCTTAGAAAACTCAAGATGGAGGGAGGAAAGATATGAAAACAAAAACCCTAGAAGAAGACCCTCTTCTTCTTCACATTTTTCTCTCTAGACACCCAAACTTGCGTCTTTTATATCTCCATGACCCAAAGGTATTTCTCTCTAATTTTTGGATGGCACAAAGGTCTCTCAAATATCTGACTTTCTTAAACTTTCACAAAGAAACTCATCTTATATAGAGAGATATGATAGAGTCCTTGTCTAGGTCAAACACCTAGTCAAGGCTTATCCAAACATGACAAGTTAAGGGACGCCCAACTCTTGAGCACCTCCTTCATATTTTCATGCATGGATCACCAGAAAAGGGTGCACAATGTATACCCTAAAATCCATGAAAATTCCAAAAAAAATTTGGATAAATTTGGTGCAAAATTGAAAGAGTTTTGGATTTCTAAAACTCTATCTCATAGAATTCGAAATCCAAACTTATTCCTTTTAGATTTGATCCAAACCACCTTTCATGTAAGAAAGAAGAGAGGAGACCTTTTGTGAACGTGGGAGAGATCTGAGAGAGGGCTTTTGTCGCACAAAATAAGTGGAGATTGGCGTTGAATAAGAGAGAGGGCGTGGAGAAGGATTATGTGGCGCAAGGTGGAATCCTAGTCTTACTAGGATTCTGTCTTATGATTTGTTTTAATTTGGTTTCTCAAACTAAATCAAATCAAAATTAGATCAACCCAATTAAAATAGGTCTTAACCCAATTAAGAATTTAATTTAATCAGATTAAATTAGATTTCAATCTGATTTAATTTTCTAATCAAATTAGAAATTAGATTGACCCAAGTCCTAGTTGAACTAGGACTAGTTTTTCCTTGCACTTGGCTTATCCAATAAATGAATTGAACTTGATCCAATCAAGCTCAAACTAAATCTAATTAAATCATATTTAATTAGACTTAATCTCAGCCCATTGGCTTAATCAAATTAAGCCAATCAGCAATCGAATTGCTAATAGATCCTCCTGCAACACTTGCACTGGGTTAAATGTCAATCGTATTGATCATTTAACCCTAGAACGATTCTTAATCGTTGATCAACCATCTGATCGGATCATGAACTCTAATGTGTGTGACCTCATAGGTCCGAACCTAAGCCGGTAGTATAGAAATAAATTTCTATACCAATCGAAGTGACCATCTAGCAATGGTACCTGACGATCGGATAGGTCGAATGTGTAGAACAACATCTTTAGAACCCATGCGGATATAGTTTTCATATAATTCATCCCTTGACCAAAATGATCATAGGACACCCCAGAGTTTAACTGTCAACTCTGATCAGGTTGTCCACATTGTATTTCAAAATATCAAATCCATCTGATGGATTACCTTGGCCAAAGTTTTGCTAAATTGAAATATAGCGACTCATTCTTCTCCAACTCTTGGAGTGGTCAATCCCATCTCTATCATACTCTGACTTCGCAAGTACTTGACTGTGCCCAGAAGCCTTCCATCCCTGAATTAGAAATTCAGTTAGTCCAGTACCAAAGCACAGTGAGTTGCTTGCAAGTCACTGAGGCGATCTCAGGTCTAAGGGACACTTATACCAATATCCCATCAGAGACATTCTCGACAGCAGAATACTCTGAAGTTAGTCATGTTCAATGATGATGTACCCTTACATCTCACCTGTATGCCATACTAGTGTCTCCACACTCTTTGGTTAAGAGGACAACCAACCCATATGGCCTACAGCGACCTATGCTCGATAGAAGCTGTTGTCCTTATTAACAGCCTATCATTTGGTCGTGAACAGTTTTAAGGACTAATCGATAAATCCTCTCTTTATCGAATCTAAATAGTCCTAAGGACTTCATCATAACAATGGAGTTCATTAGAAAATGAAAGCTTATGATGAAAATGCCAAATATATTTTATTTATTAACAAATCAATTACAATACTTGATTGCTCAACCGTCAATAGCTTGACGATTGGCTTTTTGGGACATATTTCCCAACAACTCCTCTTGTCCTAAAGCCACTCGGCACAGTATCTAGTACCCATCTTCGACTTGTGGTTGTCAAACTCTTTTATTGCCAGGGCTTTAGTGAAGGGGTTGGCTAGGTTCTCCTTTCCGTCGATCTTCTGTAGGTCGATGTCACCTCGATCCATGATCTCCCGGATCGGTGAAAGCGGTACAAGATGTGCTTCGTCCGCTGATGTGCTTTGGGTTCCTTCGCTTGAGCTATGGCACCAGTGCTGTCGCAGTAGAGCAGGACCGGACCATCGAGGGAGGGTGCTACTCTGAGCTCGTTGATGAATTTCCTCAGCCACACAGCTTCCTTCGCGGCATCTGATGCTGCGATGTACTCCGCTTCACAAACAGAGTCTGCCACAGTATGCTGCTTGGAACTCTTCCAGCAGATGGCTCCACCATTCAGAGTAAAGATATAACCCGACACACTCCTGCTGTCATCATGGTCAGATTGGAAGCTGGAGTCTGTGAACCCCACAAGTTTCAGATCTGACTCGCCATAAACCAACCATTGGTCATTAGTATTTCTCAAATACTTAAGGATGGCTTTAACCACTTTTCAGTGGTTTTCTCCAGGATCAGATTGGTATCTACTCACTACTCCTAATGAGTATGCCACATCTGGTCTTGTACATGTCATGGCATACATGATAGATCCCACGACTGAAGCATATGGGGCTCTACTCATACGCTCTCTCTCTTCAGGAGTTGTCGGACAATCCTTCTTAGAGAGAGAAATTCCTTGGCCTATCGATAGATAGCCCTTCTTGGAATTCTCCATGCTGAACCTCTTCAGCACAGTGTCTATGTACATGGACTGGGATAACCCAAGCATCTTTTAGATCTATCCCTATAGATCTTCATCCCTAGGATGTAGGATGCTTCACCCAAGTCCTTCATGGAGAACTGTGATGACAACCAAACTTTTATTCCCTGTAGTGTGGGGATGTCATTTTCGATTAAGAGAATGTCATCCACGTACAAGATAAGAATACCACAACTGGACCATTTGCCCATTTATAGATGCAGGGCTCTTCTCCATTCTTAATGAAGCCATACATTTTGATCACCTTATCAAAACGCATGTTCCAACTCCGAGAAGCTTGCTTTAGTCCATAAATGGATCTCTGAAGCTTGCACACCTTGGATTCATCTGTGGATGTAAACCTCTCAGGTTGTATCATATACACCTCTTCAGTCAGCTCTCCATTCAGAAAAGCTGTCTTTACATCCATCTACCAGATCTCATTATCCAGATGGGTAGCTATTGCAAGCATTATCCGAATCGATTTGAGCATTGCCACAGGAGAAAACGTCTCGTCATAGTCAATACCATAATGTTGACGATACCCCTTGGCAACCAGACGGGCTTTATAGGTCTCCACATTTCCGTCTGCGCCCCTCTTCCTTTTGAAGACCAATTTACACCCAATGGGTTTAACCCCTTCAGGTGGGTCAACCAATGTCCATACATCGTTGACCTTCATGGACTCCATTTCGGATTTCATGGCTTCAAGCCATTTCTCAAAATCAGGTCTCGGCATTGCATCCATATAGGTGATCAGATCCTCATTATTCTCATCAAGTTTGATGGGATCACCGTCTCGGACCAAGAAACCGTAGTATCTGTCCGACTGACGTAGTACTCTATCAGATCGCCTTAATGGTGTAGGTATATTGGGCTCCAGATCTGATCTAATCATATCGACTCAGGTTCAGCTATTGGTGTCGGTCCTTCTACCTGTTGAACTTCATCAAGTTCAACTTTAAAGGCAACGGTTCCTTCACCAAGGAACTCTTTTCTAAAAAGATTGCCTTAAAGCTGACGAACACCTTTTGTTCATCAGCATGGTAGAAAAAAATATCCTTTTGTCTCTTTGGGGTACCCTATGAATGAGCATTTGTCAGACCTAGGTCCAAGTTTGTCTGTGACTAATCGTTTGACATAGGTTGGGCACCTCCAGACCCTAAGGTGTGAAAGTGCTGGCTTACGTCCCGTCCATATCTCATATGGAGTCTTAATTACAGACTTACTTGGAACCCTATTTAACAGATAACAGGTCGATTCGAGTGCATATCTCCAGAAGGATATCGGCAAGCTAGCAAAACCCATCATGGATCAGACCATGTCTAACAGAGTCCGATTCTTCCTTTCAGACACACCATTATACTGTGTGTTCTTGGAGGAGTCCATTGGAAGATAATCCCATTCTCTCCTAGATATGTGAAAAACTCACTAGAAAGGTATTCTCCTCCTCGATCAGATCGAAGAGTTTTAATACTCTTTCCAGTTTATTTTTCTACTTCACTTCGGAATCATTTGAACATTTCAAATGAATCTGACTTATATTTCATCAGATAGACATATCCATATCGGGATAGGTCATCCATGAAAGTTATGAAGTTGAAATATCCACCTCTAGCACTGGTGCTCATGGGCCCGCATACATCAGTATGTACTAGACCCAAGAGTTCAGTAGCTCTCTCACTTTTTCCAGTAAAAGGTGACTTGGTCATTTTACTAAGAAGACAGAACTCACAGGTTGGAAGTGATTCACAATCACTGACTTCGAGGATTTCTCTTGAGTCAACCTGTTTATTCTGTTCTTGTTTATATGACCTAGCCTATAGTGCCATAAGTAGATATCTGACACACTATCTAATCTAGGGTGCTTGCCAGTAGAATAGACTCTTATCAGGCTTGATCTTTTTGGTCTGGCTCTGCACAGATGTCCCAGCCTGAACTTGCACCTTCTTGACTTTCTTCTTCTTGTTCTTCTTCCCTTTCTCAAAAGGTCGAGAACCAGAAGATGAACCTCCCACTAAGTTCACCGACTCCTTGTAAAGTTGGTGATCCTTCTCAAAGTACTGAAGCAACCCCAATAACCCGTGGTAGTTCTCTTCAGGCTTTGTCATTCTATAATGAGTGAGGAATGGGAGATAAGACTTGGGCAGCGAGTTCAGTATTGCATCTTTCCTAAGCTGCTCATGCAAGAAAAAGCCGAGCTTGCTCAATCGTTCCATCAGCTCGATCATGTACAATACATGATCAGTGACAGAGGCACCATCCCGCATTTTGACGTTGAAGATGGCACAACTAGTCTTATGCCTCTCCACATCATCGGGTGTGCCAAAGGCATCCTCCAACACTTGAAGCATGTCCTTTGGCTGAGCCATCTCGAACCTGCGACTGAACTCATCGCTCATAGCAGCCAGCATGATACAGCGCACCGTGGTCTGGTCACTGAGCCACTTCTGGTAAGTGTCTTTGACTGTTCCACGTGCATTGACAGCTGGCTCCTCAGGTGCAGGATCCATTATCACATATAGGATCCATTCATGCTCCAAGACTATCTTCAACTTTCGGTACCAGCTACCGAAATTGGTCCCACCAACTTATCATTGTCCAACAATGATCGGAGCGATAGGGAAGTGGCCATATCTGCACAAAAGAGAATCATAACCTAATTAGTAATTGATTCATTAAACCTAAAGATTTGGACTTTAATCAAAAGGTTTCTTCCACTATTTTATTCGAATTGGTAGCCTCTACCTCCAATTTGAGGAATTACCCTAATTCCTTAGCGGGTACTAGAATCCACTTAGACTGCACACAAGCCCAACTTTGGTTGGTCAACCCATGTACATCTAAGGGTAGGTTCATAACCAATTATTTCTCTAAATAATTTCTAGTAATTTTAATTTTGCCCCAGAAACCTAATCAGTAGGCTTTGGCCTCCACTATAAGGATCCAGTTAGGTCCAACCATTAACATGATCATACATGGTGTATCTAACCAACGAATGATTAAGCCCAACTTTGGTTGGCTCACCTAACCACCATTAGAGAGACACTTCCAAGTCGTCATATGATGAGTGATAATTCCATTAGTCAACAAGCACCAGGCCTTTGGGTCTGCAATGATTATTGAGTTAATGGACTCATTATCAAACACCTTAATGGGAGGCTATGATTCAGTTATCTCCATAACTTTATCATTTTAAGGACCTAATAATTTTAGAAGATTTAAATAATATAGAGGATGAAGTCAGATGAACCAGCTTATCATGATCCTCCCACTGGCTTCACCAAGTCAGCTTACGGGAGACCAGGGCTGGTCTAGGAGCACCTAAATCAGTCACACTGATTTACCTAGCTGACATGGGTCAGCTCGAATAGTCAAATGATCCGATCAAAATATAATTTCACCAAGAGGCCAGGTAAGTTCGATCAGTGGGAGGGTCTGCCGCCTTAGACACCATCAGAAATGGCCAGGTAAGCGGGCTCCCAATTAAAAACCACCGGTCTGGTTTACCTTAGACTCCAACTAGTTTAATTAGTTTCGATTAGATCAACCTAACAGTTCATGCTAGACCGCTTAGCCAAGAATCAAGTCTATTTGGTTCTCGTTAAAGACATGGACTTGACCAACTACAACTATTGTAATTGATCTAGAGAATCCTTGACCTAATCTAAGACAACAATTGATTAGATTTAGTCAATTCTCTAATTAAGTCCATCTTCAATCTAACCATAGGTCTAACCCAATTAATGGACCTAATTCCCGCTAACCCATTAACCCAATGTGTTATGGTTTGTGTCTTAGGTTCTTCAATTCACAATCCTAGAACCTATTCAAACAACTTCTTAATTCTTAATTAAGTTTTGGGCTGAGGGTTGGGTTTGGCTTTTCAAAAAATAATTTTCATATTTGTAAAATAATTTTATAATATGATTCTACCAACCATATTGCATGTTTGATTCATAATCAAGATGCAAGTGAAATAAACATGAAACTACTTTAGATCTAATCTAAACAGGTTCATGTAATTGAAACAATTTCAACTTTAAACAATTTCTTTGCATAAAAATTATTAACAAAGAGATTTTATTTCAGATTTAAATATCTTTTAAATCTAATAAATTATAAATTTAATCTAGATCATATCTAACAAATTTATGATTAAAGATAGATCTACACAAACTAGGACAACCTTTGCACTGTAAGGGGTAAACCTTACAGCAGGACAACCTTGCAGTTTGTGATTGATCTAAAATTTTAATTTCAGATTTAATAATCAGATTATAAATTAGATCTAATCTAAAAAATAATCTAAGCATGTATAAATAATCATGTAATAAAGAACCTAGGCTTTGATACCAATTGTAGGAACCAGATCTAGAGTTTCAGGGTTAGATCTTGAAACTTTTTCAAGATCATACAGCGAAAGACTAAAATAAATAAAAATTTATTTTCTAAAATCAAAAAATCCTTAGATTTAAGATCCTATTACATGATTATTACATAGTATTAAATCAGAAATTAAAATATATAAATATAGCATGAACTACATGTTGATCATATCAACATGTTTCTATACTACATCTAATGTATGTATTAAACAATAGATCAGATCTATTACCTTGTAAGTTAGATGTTCTAATCTTATTGATCTGGGCTTGAGGATGATGTTGCAAGCGCACATACATCCGGCCTCTAGGAGTCGTCCACACGAGCCCACAAATCTCGATCAGAAGTCCTGCTTCAGGAAATCAGCACAGTATGCTAGTACTGCGTTGATCCTTCTTTGATGGTTGATCAGGTGTCTCCTTCTTCTTGATTTGGACTCTTCCAAAGATGGAAAGTAGAAGGAGGAGTTTAGATCTGAGACGCTCTCAGAAAACTCAAGATGGAGGGAGGAAAGATATGAAAACAAAAACCCTAGAAGAAGACCCTCTTCTTCTTCACGTTTTTCTCTCTAAACACCCAAACTTGCATCTTTTATATCTCCATAACCCAAAGGTATTTCTCTCTAATTTTTGGATGGAACAAAGGTCTCTCAAATCTCTGACTTTTTCTAAAATTTCACAAAGAAACTCATCTTATATAGAGAGATATGATAGAGTCCTTGTCTAGGTCAAACACCTAGTCAAGGCTTATCCAAACATGGCAAGTTAAGGGACGCCCAACTCTTGAGCACCTCCTTCATATTTTCGTACATGGATCATCAGAAAAGGGTGCACAATGTCTACCCTAAAATCCATAAAAATTCTAAAAAAAATTTGGATAAATTTGGTGCAAAATTGAAAGAGTTTTGGATTTCTAAAACTCTATCTCATAGAATTCGAAATCCAAACTTATTCCTTTTAGATTTGATCCAAACCACCTTCCATGTAAGAAAGAAGAGAGGAGACCTTTTGTGAACGTGGGAGAGATCTGGGAGAGGGCTTTTGTTGCACAAAATAAGTGGAGATTGGCGTTGAATAAGAGAGAGGGCGTGGAGAAGGATTATGTGGCGCAAGGTGGAATCCTAGTCTTACTAGGATTCTGTCTTATGATTTGTTTTAATTTAGTTTCCCAAACCAAATCAAATCAAAATTAGATCAACCCAATTAAAATAGGTCTTAATCCAATTAAGAACTTAATTTAATCAGATTAAATTAGATTTAAATCTGATTTAATTTTTTAATCAAATTAGAAATTAGATTGACCCAAGTCCTAGTTGAACTAGGACTAGTTTTTCCTTGCACTTGGCTTATCCAATAAACCATTTGGACTTGATCCAATCAAGCCCAAACCAAATCTAATTAAATTATATTTAATTAGACTTAATCTCAGCCCATTGGCTTAATCAAATTAAGCCAATCAGCAATCGAATTGCTAATAGATCCTCCTGCAACACTTGCACTGGGTTAAATGTCAATCGTATTGATCATTTAACCCTAGAACAATTCTTAATCGTTGATCAACCATCTGATCGGATCATGAACTCTAATGTGTGTGACCTCATAGGTCCGAACCTAAGCTGATAGCATAGGAATAAATTTCTATACCAATCGAAGTGACCATCTATTAATGGTACCCGACGACCGGATAGGTCGAATGTGTAGAACAACATTCTTAGAACCCATGCGGATATAGTTTCATATAATTCATCCCCTTGACCAAAATGATCATAGGACACCCCAGAGTTTAACTGTCAACTCTGATCAGGTTGTCCACATTGTATTTCAAAATATCAAATCCATCTGATGGATTATCCTGGCCAAGGTTTTGCTAAATTGAAATACAGCGACTCATTCTTCTCCAACTCTTGGAGTGGTCAATCCCATCTCGATCACACTCTGACTTCGCAAGTACTTGACTGTGCCCAGAAGCCTTCCATCCCTGAATTAGAAATTCAGTTAGTCCAGTACCAAAGCACAGTGAGTTGCTTGCAAGTCACTGAGGCGATCTCAGGTCTAAGGGACACTTATACCTATATCCCATCAGAGACATTCTCGACAGTAGAATACTCTGGAGTTGGTCACGTTCCATGATGATGTACCCTTATATCTCACCTGTATGCCATACCAGTGTCTCCACACTCCTTGGTTAAGAGGACAACCAACCCATATGGCCTATAGCGACCTATGCTCGATAGAAGCTGTTGTCCTTATTAACAGCCTATCATTTGGTCGTGAACAGTTTTAAGGACTAATCGATAAATCCTCTCTTTATCGAATCTAAATAGTCCTAAGGACTTCATCATAATAATAGAGTTTATTAGAAGATGAAAGCTTATGATGAAAATGCCAAATATATTTTATTTATTAACAAATCAATTACAATACTTGATTGCTCAACCATCAACAGCTTGACGATTGGCTTTTTGGGACACATTTCCCAACAGCCACAACTCTGCTCCACCTCCTGTGATGGATTCTGCATGGCTCCACCACTCTCCGCAACAGGCTCCACGCGGCAGGCCGCAGTAATGGCCATGAATCTGCTCCACTCCCTGTGGCGGATGCTGTGCGGCTCCACCACTCCTTGGCGAGTCGCGACAATGGATGCCGCTCCACTCCCCGCAACTGATTCCACGTGGCGAGCCATGGTGACAGCCATGACTCCACCCCATTACTCTTCATGATAAATTCCTCCTAGCCCTGTGCAGCCCACAACTAGGCGGTTACAAACAATTGCTATCAATCCGTTGCTCCCCCCACCTATAAAAAGGGGGCCCAGATACGTTATTCTCTAAGCTCTAATTTCTATCCCCAAACTCTGCTAAAATTTTTGTTCGAGCACTCCATTCTTGTTGAGGCAGAGAACTGACTTGAGTATTGGAGGGTCTTGCCGGAGCAACCCGAACTCCGATTTAGACTTCTTTTGCAGGTCCCGACGGCGACCGCAACTTCCTCGACTCCAGCTTCTCTGACGCAGGCGAATTTTTGCACCAACAAACCCTAACCCAATTAGAACTTTATAAATCCAATTGGCAAATTCAAGATTAAATTTCTTAATGTGTGACTCTATAGATTCTATTCTATTTGATAATGAGATATATTATGATCTCCATCACAATATCATCGAAATTCTTTTCAATAGATTAGAATAATTCCAACTTTACCCTTCAAGAATCATCGATCATCAAGACGAAGCCCGATGAGTCCCACAATCCACCAGTGACACCTAGCAGTATGTAGTGACAATCTGGTAGAATAAAAGTATAAATCTCTAGGTGTAGTTATCATATGATTTAGTCTTTCTATTGTGAGTCCCGACTAGACAGAATCAAGGAGAACTCGTCGGACCCTATCGTCTGTCATATACTGGATTGGCTCGACTCAAATTTATTTGTGAATCTCGTAGAAACTCTTTTTCAGTATTCACACTTGCTTTGGTCAAAGACTTTCTGAACTCAGTCTCGCGAATCGCATAGGACTTCTCTTTTCTATTAAGATCAATAGATTCTATTTAGGTGCATCCTACTCCAAACAGCGAATCTGAACCTACTGTAGCCGACATACACAGTAAAGATTCGAATGGCTAGAGATCAAGAGAACATGCAATCAAACCCAGTAGCCTCACTACGAATAGTCGATGACATCACAGGTCAAAAGACTACTCACACCACTACAGCATCGAGAAGATCACTGATGAGTGATTAGATATTCATATGATTTTTTATGTTGGTCACACTTAGTGCAAATTATTCTCTAACAACCATCCGCACCCTCATCCCAGTATCCCTATACTACAGACTCGAGACTCATATGCCCACAAGGGAGATGAACTGCACATCAATCTCGAATGGATTGATCATTGTCCTTCGTGATGATCTTTTGATCAAGAGTATTTAAAAATTAACCACTAATTAATGTATGTCTCAAATTTTTAACACTTTGAGAATATATAAAAATTATTTTTATTAATTTTTAAGATAAATTATGGACACATAAATATGATTGAAATAAAATTTTTTTTATTAATAATAAAAATATTATAAGTACAAGTTTAAGTCCTGAAATTACATAATGTGTTAGCTAACAATTGGCTTCTAGGATACAAATCTAATAGATATCCCCAAGTTTTAAAATAATCTAGACTCAGCTTCTTACCATATTATATCTCATATGGTATGGTAGAAATAGATTTTGATAGAATCCTATTCAATAAGTGAATTGTAGTTAATAAAATATGTCCTTAAAGATATAAGGGTAAATCAGTGAAGCTCATCATGGACCTGACGATATCTAATAGGGTCCTATTCCTCCTCTCAGATATCCCATTGAGTTGAGATATTCTAAGAGGAGTCCATTGAGAGACTATGCCGTTATCTTTAAGATATTCTAAAAATTTTTGACTAAGATATTCACCTCCTCGATCAGATCGAAGAATCTTAATGAATTTGTCTGTTTGTTTTTCTACTTTATTTTTGAAATTTTTAAACTTTTCAAAGGCTTCAAACTTGTGTTTCATCAAATACACATATCTGTATCAAGATAAATTATCGATAAAGGTGATGAAGCAGCTATAACCATCCCTGATCTGTACATCAAATGGCCCACACACATCGGTGTATACCAGGATAAGTAATTCGGTGGCCCTTTTCTCATGTCCTACAAAGGGTAACTTAATCATTTTTTTTGAAGGCAAGATTCACAAGTTGGGTACGACTCAGGATCAAGAGAGCCAAGGATCCCATCTTTTTTTAGTTTGTTTATCATGTTCTCTCTAATATGGCCTAGTCTATAATGCTATAAGTACTTTTGGTTAATTTCATCTCTAGATCACTTTTGACCTATGGTACTCACTATTTGCTCATTCAAATTTACATTCATATCAATATGCCAGTGATATAGACTATCAATTAAAAGACCCTATGCAATCAATTTATTTTATAATTAAATAAAATAAAAGTTTTATTAAAATTAAATTCAAAACTATCTTATGCTAGCACAGACATAAAAATCAAATTCTAACTAGCTACAGAAATAAAATAATAGTCTTTTAAATCTAATTTAAATTTTGATAGTAATCGAAGAGGATAAGTGCCAATGGTTTTTGCATTAATTTTTGCTCCATTATCAATCCGAAGGATCATATCATTTCTGTTAGATTTGTACCTTAGAAGTTAATTATTGACTGACATATTTTATAATTTTAGAATTTAATCTTATACTTATAATATTTTTATTATCAATAAAAGATTTTTTCATTCTAATCATATTTATGTATCCATGATTTATCCTAAAAATTAATAAAGATGATTTTTATATATTCTCAAAGTATTGAGAATTGAAGACATATATTAATTAGTGATTAATTTTTAAATATTTTTGATCAAAAGATCATCATGGAAGACAATGATCAATCCATTCAAAATCGGTACACAGTTCACCTCCCTTATGGGTAGATGAGTCTCAGATTTGTAGTGTAGGGATATTAGGATGGAGTGCAGGTGGTTGTTAGAGAACAACTTGCACTGAGCATGATCAATATGAAAAACCACATGGATGTCTACTCACTCATCAGTGATTTTCTTAATACTGCAGTGATGTGAGTGGTCCTTTGACCTACGGTGTTATTGGCTATTCACAGTGAGGCTACTGAGTTTGACTGTACGTTCCCTTGATCCTTAGCCATTCGGGTCCTTACTGTGTATGTTGGCTACAGTAGGTTTAAGTTTGCTGTTTGGAGTAGGATGCACCTAGATGAAATCTATCAACTTTGGTAGAATAGGAGAAGTCCTATACAATTTGTGAGACTGAGTTCAGAAAGTCTTTGGCCAAAGCAAGTGTGAATACTGAAAAAGAGTTTTCACGGGATTCACAAATGAACTCAAGTCGAGCCAATCTAGTATAAGATTGATGATGGAGTTTGATGAGTTCTCCATGACCTTCGTCAAGTTGGGACTCATGATAGAAGGACTGAATCATACGATAACTGACCTAGAAGTTCATACTTTCATTCTACTGGGTTGTTAGTGTTGGAAAATATGTCTTAAAGTTAATCGTTTGATGATTGCACTAATTATAAATGTAAATAAATTGATCAATAATAAAAATTATTTAGTTTTTTTCATCACAAGATTATATCTTCTAATGAACTCCTATGTTGTGATGAAATCTTTAGGATTACTTTGATCGATAAAGGAGGATTTATCGCGTAATCTTTAAACTGGTTCGCGACCAAACGATATGCTATTATTAAGATAATAGTGATATCAAGTGTAGGTCGTTGTGTGCCATATGTGTTGATTGTCCTCATAACCAAATGGTCTGAAGACACTGGTTTGGCATACAGGTGAGGTGTAGGAGTACATTGTCACTGAACGTGACCAACTGTGGAGCATTCTGCTATCAAGAGTAGCTTGTGAAGGGTATGGATATAAGTATCCCTTCGATCTGAGATCACCACGGTGATCTGCAAGCAACTCACTGTACTTTGATGCTGGACTAACTAAATTTTTAATTTAATAATAGAAGATTTTTGGATACAGTCAAATACTTATCAAATCAGTGCATGAGTCAAGATGGGATTGACCCCTCTAAATTAGTAGGAGTTAATGTATTAATGTATTTTAATTTAGCAAAATCTAGACCTGAGTAATCCATGTGATGGATTTGAAAGACTAAAATACAATGTGGATGACTTATCTAGGATTGACAGTTAAATCTTAGGTCATCCTTGAGCATTAGAGTCAAAGGAATGAATTATACGGTAACTATATACCAATAGATTCTTGAATATTGCTTCACCATCATTCGACCATCTAGACGTCAGGTCACCATTGCTAAATGGTTACATCAATTGATTCAAAAATTTATTCTTATGCTATCGATTTAGGTTCGAACTTATGTGGTCACACTCAAAAAAAATACTGATTGATCATGTGGCTGATTAATGATTGAAAATCATTCAAGGGCTTAATCATCAATTCGATTGATGATTAACCTTATACAAAAATTATAATAAATTTATTCATCAAGTGTTAGTAAACTAATAAAAGATTAATTAATAATTAAATTATTGATTAGCTTAATTTGATTGAGTAAAGAAGATTAAATAAAATCTAATTAAATTAGATTCAATTAGGTTTAACCTGATTAGGTTACGAGATGACCTAATCACTAAGGGAGAAATATCTCTAATTTGATCAGGACTTTAGTTCAATCAATTCTTAATTTGATTAAAATTTGATAAAAAATTAAAAAATCTAATTAGATTTAGCTTCATCTATTTTATTTGGGCTAAACCAGATGAGATTTAGTTAAGATTCAAATAAGGAAATAAAGAGTCCATATAGGATTGGACTCTCCCTCCCTTGCGCACCAAAGTTTGATGCCATATTTCCTGATGCACAAATAGTTTTTGTATGAGATTTTTTTACACGAAAGAGTCTATTCACTTTTCTATCTCACATTGAAATTTGGTTAAAATCTAATTTTATTTGGTATGTTCAAATCTGATTTGAATTGGGTACCATTTAGATAATGTTTGACATTATCTACAAAACTTTACTGCCAACTTATTTTTTTCTCCTTATGTGTGAGATATTTTGAGGAAATTTTTCATAAAAAATTAGTTGGAGAACTGATTTACCATGAAAAAATATGGGAAGAGGCACCCCATATTTTTTTGGGTGTGTTTTGGCATGGGATTTGAAAAGGTGCGACAACACATCAAGTGTCCAAGATCTCTTGGACTCTTCTCCCCTACTCCTTACACACCATAATAAAAGGGTTTTATTTATGTGTGCATGTAAGAGAGAAACCAAGAGAAAAGTTCTTTACATGAAGGTGCTTGGGGCATGCTTCTTGGCATGAAAAAAAGTGGAGGAGAGTCCTCTCTCTTTGGGTTAGTGTAAAAGCTGAATTCTAGGGTTTCTTCCTTAAGATTTGGGAAGAGAAAAAAATAAGAGAGAAAATAGTTTCTTCCCTATATATTTTTTAGATTCTCATCTCCTTTAGAAGTCCATCTTCAACCTCTAGAAAGATTTTAGAGATTTGAAGAAGGGATCCAAATCAGCCAAGAAGAAGGTCTTCGCACGAGCTAGCATTCTCAAGAAGACTGATCAGATCGGAGCTTCGAGTGGACTTTTCATAGAGGTCGGATACGTGCAGCTGTGAGCAACCAGCAAGGATCATCCTTACCATGTCTCTTAATAGTGATGATCATCGATCTGTGTTCGAATATTGAGTTCTGAACTTAGATTAGAAGTAGATATGATTTATTACTTACATCTATATATACAGATTTTATCATGTGATAATTTCAGATTTTATATGCATATCATGTCATAGATGAAAGAATGATGCCCTACAAGTCAATTTCATATGGAATATGATAAGATATTTTCTATAATTTATCTTTCAGACTCATGTAATTGATACTAATTTATTAATAAAATAGATATTTTTGATTCATTATATGCTGCATCTTATTATTTTTAAGACTATAATGAACCCCATAGGTCCCGACAATGGTTTTAGGACCGTGATAAGATCATGTCAGTGAGACCTAAATTCTTGATAGCCATGATCTAAAAATATTTTTAGTCGTTGGTTCATTGAGTCGGAGATAAATGATATCGATAAGACTGGCATGTCCTATGTATGCTAAAAAATGAAGATGGTTGATCTCACAACCACTTGTGTGATGATACTAATACAAGGATATGGGTGCTCATTAGAGAATGAGTTCACTGAATAGACCTATGGGAGAACATCAGATGGAGTCTTATTTATATGTCAACTGATAATTCTCTAGTGAAAGTTGTGTAAGTGATCCTTTGACCTGAGATCACCATGGTATCTTGTGTGCATGGATCCATATTTTGGTTCACTTCCTAACTTGATTCTTTAATCCTTGTATGGTATGTTCTGGATATGGTAAAATATGTATGAAGATTGTGAGTGATCAGTAAGGGATTAGTCACTCCTAATAAGGGGAGTGAACATCCTATGTGATCTCATGGTTGGTGATTCTGGAAGTCTTTGGCCAAAGTAGGATGATAATTAGAAAAAAATTTCTAATATATCATCAATTAAATTATTGATTTTAGATCGAGATATATAAAGATAAGTGGTTGGGTTTGACATGTTTCTATACCCACAGCTCATCTGGGATGTTGTTTAACTGAAGGATTGAATTATACGGTAACTTACCACTGAAAGATATTTTGATAATTTTAATCAAAATTTTAAATTTTTTGGATAGTCATGACATATTGTTAGATGTCAATCTTGACTTGTAGACTCATCAGAATTAAAAGAGTTTAATTTTAGAATCAATTATGAAGAGTTCTAGTTGATTGGGACTCTTTGGGTGATCTAATCTGATCGGATTAAGATTATGTCAAAAGTCTTAATCCTCTGCTAGCTAAATTTGAAACCCAATGGGTCATACACTTTGGAATTTGGCTTTGGTCTGATTTAATTAGAGTTTAATATAAATTCTAAGGGTTAATTTGATATGCTAGCACATTGTATTAACCCAAGTTTCTAAATTGGTTTAGATCAAAGTGTTTGAGCTAACCTAGATCAGTTATCTTTGACCTAACGGGATTGGGTCTATCTTGATTGGATTCTTATCCAACTTGAAATAATTTCAAGTAGAGAAGGACTCCTCTATGCCCACTAGATGCCACACCAAAAATAAATTGCCGCCCCCCTCATTTTAGCATGTGAAGATGAAGATTCCTTCTTCATGAAGACTCTTATCTTAGCATGTTGCCTTAATTTTTCAACCTGATCTCTTATGATTTAATGCCAATTTAATGTGAGAATTTTATGGAACAAAGAAGAGGGAGAGTCCTTTTATATGAAGGTTCTCTTGCACTAAAAATTCTACACGGTGAATTTATTCACCATGTGAGAAGATGGAGCACCAAAAGTTGGTACCCCTTGGTCCCATCTCACGTCTCTTGGTCCCTTATTTATATAGAATATCCCATATGGCCTAGGTTCTGGGATTTTGGGTTGAAACCAGAGATAAGTGGCATGTAAATTAGAAAAAAATTTTGAAAAAAATCTAAGAAAAAGGTAAGAAAAAATTGAGTGGCAAAAGTTGTAAGAAAGGTGGTAAGACAATTAGCAAGTGTTGCTAGTGTGCCCTAGCGTTTGGTTTTTCAATATGTTGGAGCCAAAAATCAAATTCTAGATTTTGAGACATCTGAAGAGTATCTTCTTAGTATGATCTTGATGGTAAATTTGGAGGTGACTGGGCTTTGACGTGATCATTCCTTGAGTTTGAAGCCGACAGTGTTCTTGAGAAGATAAGGCTGCGGTGGCGCATCAGTTAGGAAGGACGTTGGCCAACTTTCGTTTGCATCACCATTGGAGGGCTTCTATTTTGGAGTCTCATGGAGATCACCAATATGTCACATTATTATTTTGGTGAAAGTAAAAATTCTTTCTCTTTTTGCATACTTGTTTTGTTTTGATCGACATCGGTAAGGTGATTCTAGGGATTGGATTTCGGCTCAATAGTTTTATATGTTAAAGCAATTGACTTGTTTGGTTTTAAAATTTTAAAAATCACTTTTCACTGTGTGGTCAAAATCTAACAATGGTATCAGAGCCACCTTTATCTGATTCGATCAAACAAGTGCAAAGTAGTAGTATAGAATTATTCTTGTTCATATATTGCCAAGAATATTGCTTCGATTTTTAGCATCAATCTTTAAAATCAAAAAAATATTTTTGACTTTATATGTACCATGATTTTAAATTTTAGTTATTATAATTATAAATTTATGATAATTTAAAATTTATATTATCATGGTAGTATGATGCTTAAATTGATACGTGGTTAAGGATATTTTGCATGCCTAATATGATTAGGGGTTGCTTTATTATTTTAATTTTGCTTGTCATATGTTATGACTTGAATTGTACCCTTATATGATTTTTGGCATAATTATATGATTGCTATTGTGATTTGTGATTATATGTTGAATTACATAATATGTAAAGTATATTTATATAGTCATAGTTAGGATGTGCCGAGACCAGTTTAAAGATCCTCTTAAAAATTATATTAAGTTGTAATGTCGGAATTCACTTTCAAATCAAAAGTTGAATTCTTTTGACTAATTGGTGTCGAGGAAAGTATGAAAGATAGTTTTCTAATTAGATTTATATGCTGGTCTGGCCAACTTTGTTGGTGTCTAAGAAAAGCTACGAGATTCTTCCCACCTACTTATCTGGCCAATTTAGTCTTATTGTATTTTGGACTTAGATTATTTAGTGATGTAGACATTACAAGCGCCTTCCTTCAAACTTGATCAATAGAGTATGTCAATATTTTAGTGAGCTTATTGTGCTATCCACAAGGCTTACTATAGAAATTGATATGATGTTGACCAAGTGCATTTTGATGCTTATGGCATATTTTGAATAGTGTTGCTTTGTTGTGCTATCCACAAAGACAGCATTGTTTAAGTATGACCATATGGGATTGAAGGGTCAACTTAACTAGAATACTATAGTTTATTGTGCCATCCACAAGGTTATATGTGATCTAGAGGCTAGAGAGAAAAATATTAAGAATTATAGAGGTACAATTGGTAAGAGTTACCTACTCTTAAACTTATGAATACTTATTGTGCTATCCACAAGGTGTTTGTGAGGAATAGAGATCTCAACCCCACTAAGAAATATTAGTATGTTTCTTGATTTTCATACTTGAGGGATATGAAGTTTGATAAAATAGTGGAAGACACAAATAGATAAAAGTCCTAAAATCTAGTTGTGCATGTCATCATGAGTTGTCCGCTTATATTATGTTCTTGTTATTGAAGATTAACTACATATATGGCATCCTCACTATCACTTAGAGGTATATTAGATGTAAACAAATTGATCGGACCTAACTACGTAGACTGGTTAAGAAACTCTAGAATTATTTTCACTCAGAAGAAAGTCTCATACATTTTGAATATACCTGCACCAGATTCACTTGGGGAAGATGCTTTTGAGGAGGAAAGGGCCACATACAAGATGTGGAAAGATGACAGTGTGACTGTCAAATGTATCATACTTGTCTTTATGAGCAACGAGCTTCAGAGATAGCATGAGAACATGGATGCTTCTTCTATACTCCTTAATCTTAAGGAGTTATATAGAAAACAAAGCCGAACTATTCGATATGAGATATCAAAGTAGTTGTTCCGTGCCCGCATGACTGAAGGCACCTTTGTGCAAACTCATGTCCTGAAGATGATTTATTTGATTACTCCTCTGGGACAACTGGCTTTGTCATGGATGGTGAACTGAGTCAGAATTTGATCTTATAGTCTCTCCCTGACTCTTTTTCTCAGTTTGTTATAAATTACCATATGAACAAACTGAACATCAGCCTATCAGAGCTGCTGAACATGTTGAAAATAGCAGAGAGCCATTTCAAGGGTGAAAAGGCTCCGGTACCTCTTGTCGATAAGATCAACAAGAAGAAGGCGAAGAAGGGTTCTAAGAAAAAGATGAATCCTAAGGCTGGCATCTCGAAGAAGAAGGCAAAGAAGATCTTCGCCAAACGTACTTGCTATCACTGTGGCAAGGAGGGCCACTGGAAGAGGAATTGCGAGGATTATCTTGCAACCATGAAACTGGTAAATGTTGCTCAAGATTTGTATATGATATAAACTAACTTATCATTAAGTACTTTATTTTCAGATTCTTGGGTATTAGATACTACCTGTAATTCATACCTTTGCAAATCGTTGCAGGGTCTATAGGAAATAAAGAGTCTAAATAAAAATGACTTCGAGCTGTTCGATGCTAGTGGAGAGTCCATTTAGATTGAAGCTATAGGAATCAGGATTTTGAAGTTGCCTTCGAAAAAAGTTTTGGAACTCAAAACCTATTATTATATCCCTAATATCGTTAGAAATATTATTTCTGTACCATTATTATTGGAACAAAATTTTGAAATAAAAATAAAGAAAATGGTTGTTCTATATATTTTTCTAATGAATATTATGGAAGTGCTTTTGTTGATAATGGTCTTTTATTTCTTTCACTTAATGATAAAGTACTTCATATTGATAATATGAAGAAAAAAAAGAGAGAGGATGTGACATACTTCTGGTATTATCGACTTGGCTATATAAATGAGTAAAGAATTAATTAGTTATACAAAGATAAATTTTTTGATCCTTATGATTATGAATCATATGGAACTTGTGAATCTCATCTCATGAAAAAAATGATCAAGTCTCCATTTATTGGACATGAAAAAAGGGCAAGTGACATTTTGGATCTTATACATACTGATGTTTGTAGTCCAATGTCGACTCAAGCTAGAGGTGGATACTCTTCATCACGTTTACTGATGATAGGGCTAGGTTTGAATATGTGTATTTAATGAAATATAAATATGAAGTCTTTGATAAATTTAAAGAGTATCAAAGAATGATTGAGAAATAAGCTGATAAAAGTATTAAAGCTCTTCGATCTGATCGAGGAGGAGAATATTTATCTAGTGAGTTTTCAATTATTTAAAATAAAATAAAATATTCTCTTAATGGACACCTCCTTATCTCCATAATTAAATAGAATTATAAAAAAGAAAAATCATACCTTCTTAGATATGGTGCGGTCCATCATGTGTTTCACGAATCTTCTGATATCCTTCTGAGGATATGCTCTCAAGGCCGCAGCGTATGTCTTAAATAAAGTACATTCTAAATCTGTTTCTAACACTCCATATAAAATATAGAAAGAAAAAAAATCCAATCTTAAGCAACTTAAGATTTGGGGTTGCCTGGCTTATGTGAAAAATATTGATGAACATAAGTTGGATGCTAGTTCAGAAAAATATAATTTTGTAGGTTATCCCAAAGAGAGTATAGGATAATACTTCTACAACCCTACTCAACAAAAGGTGTTTGTTGATAGACATATCATTTTTTTGGAGAAAGAGTTTATCCAAGAAGGAGGCAGTGGGAGGTCTGTTGAACTTGTGGAAGTTCAAAACCTACAATCCATCCAGGATTTATAAAATTATTCTCTACCAGATGTCTCCATTGTTGAGGCACAGTCACTACACACACCTTCTCTCCGAAGGTCAAGTAGAGTGCGTAATATACCACTCAGATATGGATTTGTCATTGAGAATGACAATGCATCCCACATCATTGAGAATGATGATCTCACGATCTATTCGAAAGTTGTCATGAGTAGTGACTCTGACAAATGGCTCAATACTATGAAATCCGAAATGGACTCTATGTATACCAACCAAGTTTGGACTTTGATTAATGTGCTTGAGTGTGTAACCCCAATAGGGTGTAAATGGATCTTCAAAAAGAAGATTAGAACAGATGGCCACATAGAGACCTATAAGGCCAGGCTGGTGGTAAAAGATTTCATACAAAAATAAAGTATTGATTATGAAGAAACCTTTTTATCGGTAGCAATGCTCAAGTCTATTTGGATAATGCTTGCTATTACAGCATACCATGACTATGAGATCAGGCAGATGGATGTTAAGAATGCCTTCCTCAATAAAAATCTTGAGGAAGAAGTCTATATGACTCAGCCAGAGAGATTTATCTCTAATGGGAGAGCAAATCAGGTATGCAAGCTGAATAGATCCATTTATGGATTAAAACAAGCATTGAGGAGTTGGAACATCTATTTTGATGACATAGTCAAATCGTTTGGCTTCATCAAAAATATGGATGAATCTTGTGTGTACAAGAAGACTAGTGGAGTACTATTGTCTTCTTGGTCTTGTATGTGGACGACATACTGCTCATTGGAAATGATATCTCGATGTTACAATTGGTCAAGACATGGCTATCATAAAAGTTTTTCATGAAAGACTTGGGTGAGGTATCCTATACACTAGGTATAAAGATCTATAGGGATAGATCAAAAAGGATGCTAGGCTTGTCCCAGTCTAGGTACATTGACCTTGTATTGAAGAGGTTCAATATAGAGAAAAGTAAAAGAGGTTACTTGCCCATAGGTCATGGCATATAACTCTCTAAGAAGATGTCTCCTAAGATGTCTGAAGAGAGAAATAGAATGAGTTCTATTCCTTATGCTTCGGCTATAGGATCAATTATGTATGATATGTTATGTACTAGGCCTGGTGTGGCTTATGTCTTGAGCATTGTAAGCAGATTTCAGACTAATCCTGAAGAGGATCATTGAAAAGCTATGAAAAACATACTCAAGTATTTGAGAAGGACTAAAGATATTTTTCTAATATATGGTGGATCTCATTTAAAACTGAAAGGTTATACTGATTCTAGTTTTCAATCTGATCTGGATGATAGCAAATCTATATCTAAATATGTGTTCACTCTGTATGGTGGTCCAGTAAGTTGAAAAAATTTCAAACAGTAAATTGTTGCTGACTCAGTCACGAGGCTAAGTATATTGCTGCTAGTGAGGCCGCTAAGGCGACCATCTGGATGAAAAAATTCATCACCGAATTGTGTGTGGTTTCAGGGATTGAACAACCAGTGCTCCTTTATTGTGATAATATTGGGGCAGTTGTTCAAGCCAAAGAATCAAGATCTCATTATAAATCTAAGCACATCTTAAGATAGTTCCACCTCATTCGGAAGATAGTCGAAAGATGTGATGTAATCATGGAGCCAGTTGACACCAAGAACAATATAGTGGATCCATTCACTAACACCTTATCAATACAGTAGTTTGACCACCACTTTGATAGCATGGGTATCAAGTATAGGGGCGATTGACTTTAGTGCAAGTAGGAGATTGAAAAAATGATGTCCTACAAGCCAATCGCATATGGGATGCGATAGGATATTTTCTGTAATTTATCTTTCAAACTCATGTAATTGATACTAATTTATTAATAAAATAGATATTTTATATTTACTATATGTTGCATCTTATTATTTTTAAGATTATAATGAACCCCATAGGTTCGGACAATGGTTTTAGGACCGTGATGAGATCACACCAATGAGACCTAAATCCTTGATAGCCATGACCTAAAAATATTCTTAATCGTTGGTTCATTGAGTTGGGGATCAATGATACCGGTAAGACTGGCATATCCTATGTATGCTTAGAAATGAGGGTAGTTGATCTCACAACCACTTGTGTGGTGACACTAATATAAAGATATGGGTACTCATTAGAGAATAAGTTCACTGAATAGACCTACGAGAGAACATCAGATGGAGTTTTATTTACATGTCAACTGATGATTTTCTAGTGGCAGTTGTGTAAGTGATCCTTTGATCTGAGATCACCATGGTATCTTGTATGTATGGATCCATATTTTGGTTGACTTCTTAGGTTCTTTGATCCTTGTATGGGGTGTTCTGGATATGGTGAAATATGTATGGAGGTTGTGAGTGATCAATAAGGGATCAGTCACTCCTAATAAGGAGAGCAAACATCCTATGTGATCTTATAGGTTGGTGATTCTGGAAGTCTTTGGCCAAAGCAGGATGATAATTAGAAAAGAGTTTTTAATGTATCATCAACTAAATTATCGGCTTCAGATCGAGATACATAAATATAAATGGTTGGGTTTGATATGTTTCTATATCCACAGCTCATCTACAATGTTGTTTGACTGAAGAATTGAATTACATGGTAACTTGTCACTGAAGGATATTTTGATAATTTTTTATCAAAATTTTAAATCTTTTGGGTAGTCACGACATATTGCTAGATGTCAATCTTGACTTGTGGACTCATCAAAATTAAAAGAGTTTAATTCTGAAATCAATTAGGAAGAGTCCTAGTTGATTGGAACTCTTCGGGTGACCTAATCTGATTGGATTAGGATTACGTCGAAAGTCTTGGTCTATTGCTGGTTAGATTTGGAACCCATTGGATTACACACTTTGAAATTTAATCTTGGTCTAATTTAATTAGAGTTTAATATAAATTCTAAGGGTTAATTTGATATGCTAGCACATTGTATTAACCCAAGTTCCTAAATTGGTTTAGATCAAAGTGTTTGAGCTAACCTAGACCAGTTGTCTTTGACCTAATCGGATTGGGTCTATCTTGATTGGATTCTTATCCAACTTGAAACAGTTTCAAGTAGAGAAGGATTCCTCTATGCCCACCAAATGCCATGCCAAAAATTAATTGCCACCACCCTCATTTTAGCATGTAAAGATGAAGAGTCCTTCTTCACGAAGACTCTTATCTTAACGCATTGCCTTAATTTCTCAACCTGATCTCTTATGATTTATATCCAATTTAATATGGGATTTTTATGGCACGTAGAAGAGGGAGAGTCATTCTATATGAAGGCTCTCTCGTATCAAAAATTCTACATGGTGAATTTATTCACCATGTGAGAATGTGGAGCACCAAAGGTTGGCGCCCCTTGGTCCCAACTCTCTTTGTCCCTTATTTATATGGAACGTCCCATATGGCCTAGGTGCTGGGATTTTGGGTTGAAACTAGAGATAAGTGGCATGTAAATTAGAGAGAAAATTTTGAAAAAAAATCTGAAAAAAAAGCAAGGAGAAATTGAGTGGCAAAAGTTGTAAGAAAGGTGGTGAGACAATTAGCAAGTATTGCTAGTGTGCCCTAGGATTTGGTTTTTTCATGTGTTGGAGTCAAAAATCAAATCCTAGGTTGTGAGACATCTGAAGAGTATCTTCTTGGTGTAATTCTGATGGTAAATTTGGAGACGACTAGGCTTTGACATGATCGTTCTTTGAGTTCGAAGCCGGTAGTATTCTTGAGAAGATGAGGCTGCGGCAGTGCACCAGTTAGGAAGGACCTTGGCCAACTTTCATGTGGATCACTGTTGGAGGGCTTCTACTTTGGAGTCTCGTGGAGATCACCAACATGCCATATTGTCATTTTGATGAAAGTAAAAATTTTATCCCTTTTTTCATGCTTGTTTTGTTTTGATCGATATTGGCAAGGTAATTTTAGGGTTTGGATTTCGGTGCAATAGTTTTATATGTTAAAGTTATTGATTTGTTTGGTTTTAAAATTTTAAAAATCACTTTTCACTATGTGGTCGGAACCCAACAATAGATCCTAGAGTAGATTGATTTGATGATCTGATCATATGCATGTTAGATTAATATGATTAATCTATTTATTTTTCGCTGTAATTTATTCAAAAAATTTTTGAAATACATGCATAAAATCGCCTACATTCACCCACAGTGATATCGGAGCCTAGGTTCGTTATGATATGTTATATGTGTATATTAAATTTAAATTTAAATTTTATTTAGATCTGATATATGATATTTTGATCTAAATTTAATTAATAATTGATTTCACAAACTGATATAAGGTTGTCCGGCTGTAGGGTTTACCCTTTATATTGAACAGCTTGTTCTAGTTTGTGCTGATCTTTGATAAAAATTTGATTTTATATTATGCATGTGATATTTATGATCTAATTTAGATGTGATCTAAGATTGTGATTAGATCTAATGTAATTTAGATTAGTTCTAAATTCAAACATATATAATACGTGATTAGATTAGATGATCCGATTAGCAGGTACTTGGATTGGGTTGATCACCAGATCATCTGATCATAGGAGCAAGAAAGATTTAAAGATCTTTTTTTATTCGATAGGGTGCTCTTATGACGTGTAAGAGTACCATGTGATTAGATCTCATGAAGAAGAATACGAAATGAAGAACTTATTTTTCTGTAAAATCTTAGATCTTGAAATCCTAGGTTTGTTGTATGTGATACAAAATTGTATGAAAAATAAAATATCTAATCTATATGATTAAAACTATTTTAATCATAAGAAAATAAAATCTCGAATCATAAAAAGTTTTAGATGTGATCTAAAAGGTGTTTATGATTGATTTTATTTTAGGATTATGCAAGATTTTTTAGATCTAAAATTTAGTAGCACAATTACTAAGCTGACCCAATTTTGAATTGAGTTGACCCAATCTCCTTGTGTAGCTAGCTTAATGTTGATTGAGTCAATTCAGTTTCAGAATACAAAATCTTTGCATAACATTTATTATAAATTATTTACAAAATAAAAATTAAAATTATTTCAAACCTAAATCTAAACCCATGTTAATGCTAAACTTAATTGAGAATTAAGTGAAGAATCGATTAGATCTAGAATTATGAATTAAATATCTAATATCATTCATATAAAATATGGGGGCATGGGTTAGCTCAAATCAGGTCCTCTTAATTGGGTTAGACCTAAGATTAGAATCAAAGAGTTGATGGACTATATAGAGAAATTGATTAAATCTAACCAAATGATGAATTAGATTAAATTAGGATTTCTTTAGAACCAATACAATAGTTGTAGATGGTTAAGTCCATATCTTTGATTAGATCAAATGGATCTTGATTGTGGCTCAATGGTTGAACTCGAATTAATTGGCTGGTCAAATCGAAACTAGTTAACCAATTGGTGTCTAAGATAAGTTTGGCATTTCGACTGATGATTTTTAATTGAGAGCAACTTATCTAGCCATTTTGATGGTGTCTAAGGCAAGCTCAGTAGACCCTCCCATCGATCTCACTTAGCTAGCTAATTTGGTGGATTATATCTTGATTAGACCACTAAGTGATTCGAGTTGACCCATACTATTAAGGTTGATCAGTGTGACTGATCTAGGTGCCAGTTCGATCAGCATGACCCTAATCCGATTAAGTGACTTAGTGAAGTCAGTGAGAGGATTATGGTCTACGAATTGATCTCTTCTTCTTTCTTCTCTAAATTAATTAAAATTTTTAAATTATTAGATCCATAAAATGAGCTAGTTATGGAGATAACTAGATATAGCCTCCCATTAAGGTGAATGGTAATGGGTCCATTATTTATGATTGACATTGCAGTTGCCATTCGTCTGGTGTTCTCTTTGAATGATGGAATTATCATTCATCATATAATGACTTTGTTATACAATTTGATGATGGTTGGGTTGATCGAGCCATCCTCAGATCTGATCATTTATTAGTTAAAATCACTGAGTAGGTTCATGTTAATGGTTTGATCTAATCAGAACTTTCAGCGGAGGCCCATCACCTACTGAAATGAAATCTGGGCTAAATTAACCATTAAAAATTATTTGAAGAAATAATTGGTTGAAAATCTACTCATAGGTGCATATGGGTTGATCAAGCCATCCTCAGACCTGTATGCAGTCTGTATGGATTCTAGTACCCGCTAAGGGATTACAATAATTTTTTGAATTGGAGGTAGGGGCTACCAATTCATATAAAATAGTGGAAGAACTTTTAGACTAAATTCTAAGTCTTTAGGCTTAATCAATTCATAAATATTGAGATCTTGTATTTTTCTTTCAGTTATGGCTAGATATCTATTGCTCTATTCACTGTTTGATAGTGACTTATTTATAGGATCCAACTTCGATAGATGGTATCGAAAGTTGTAAATAGTTTTAAAGCATGAATAGATCCTAAATATGATTATGGATCCAACACCTAAAGTTTCTACATCCAACACACATGATGCAATCAAAGGCACTTATCAGAAGTGGCCAAATAATCATATCATTGTGTGGTATTTTTTGCGAGCAATAAAGAACATGAATTCTGTTGTAAATTCGATGATGCTCAGTGGGAAGAAATCCTTCAAATATTGAAAGAGTTCTTTTGCATCTCTAAAGATGTGTCTCTAGAGGGGTAACAATCCTTTGAGAAAGAAAAAGAAGGTGCTAAAGAGTCATGCTTGAGCTAAGGAGTCCGAATTAATAAAAGAGTCTAAGATTAACTTAGTCTGGTAGAGTCTCTTGATCCTAACAGGCAAAAAAAAAATTAGCAAATGATTGCCGAACAGGATATTTATATGATAATATCTTATAATTTTTTTTATCTATGACACTACTATCTGAATATTGGATATCAAAAGTCCATGCAAATTATTGCAATGACTTCAGGTTAGTAGAAAGTTTGAAAATAGCAAGAGGTTCCTAAATATTAGAGATGAAAGTTATGTTTCAATCTTGGTTTTAAGAATCGTCAAGCCTATTTTCAATTCTAACAATATCATTTTAGTAATTGTCACTATTATCTAATGATTTTGTGATATCATTATGAATGATGTCAAAATTATATGGACAACTAAGAATTGATATTTATACAGTCTGTTAGTGTACTGTACACAATAAACAAACTCCTTAGAGTAGATAATGTCATGAAAATCTATCTTTGGTAATTTAGGCTCGATCATATAAATAAGAATAGGATCAACAAGAAAGAATTCTCAAAGTCAATGATTGTAAATTATTGTCAACCTGTTAATCCTATCTCTTTAGTAAGATGATCGAATCATCTTTTGCTAAAAAAGGTGAATGAGCCAATGATGTTCTGCATCTGATACATACTGATGTATTGGATCTACGAATATATTTATCATAAATTTAGATTATTTAAAATATTTAAATAATTTTTTAATAAGATAGAGAAATAAATTGGGAAGAACATTGAAACTCTTCGATCAGACCAAAGAGGAGAATGTCTTTCTGGTGAGGTTTTTGACATATCTAGAAGAGAATAGGATTCTCTTTTATTGGTATCGACTTTGTTAGACATAGTTTGATTTATGATGGGATTTATAAATCTATCAGTCTCCTTTTAGGGTTATGTTCTTAAGACTACTTGTCATGTTCTAAACTGCATTCCAAATTAATTAGTCACAAAGACTCCATATGAGATATGGGCTAGATGTAAGCCGATACTTTCTTACCTTAGGATTTGGGAGTGCTTGATTTATGTCAAGCAATTGCAGACAAATTAGCTTGGATCTCGATCTTATATGTATTATTTTGAAGGATAACCTTAAAGAATCTAAGGGGATATAACTTCTATCATGCTAAAGAACAAGAGTTGTTCGGTATTTCTTTTTAAAAAAGGAGTATCTTGATGACGGAATTGATACCTCTAATGTGAAACTTATGAAGTTCGACAGGTAGAAGAACTGACATAATCTAGTAAACTCATAGAATCAGATTTGATTAGATCAAATCCGAAACCTATTGTAAAAGTACTATTAAAGAGATTCGATAAAGTACCGCATCCGTCGGACAAATACTTCGATTTCTTGTTTCGAGATGTGATCTTGTTGAACTTGATGAGAATAACAAGGATTTGATCACCTACATGGATACCATACAGAGGTCCGACTTTGATTAATGGCTTAGAGCCATAGAGTCTGAAATGAAGTCCATAATGGTCAACGGTGTATGGATACTCATTGATCCACTCGAAAGGGTAAAGCCCATAGGGTGTAAGTGGATCTTCAATAGGATCAAAGAGCACAGACGAGAAGGTGGAGACCTACAAAGTCCATCTAGTTGCCTAAGGATATTGTCAATGTTATGGTATTGACCATAGTGAGACATTTTCTCATGTGGCAATTTTAAATATTTTAGAGTTGGAACGTGCATTTTGATAAGTGATCAAAACACATAGCTTCATTGAGAACAAAGAAGAATCATACAAATACAAATGGGTTAATAGTTCTGTGAGTATATTTTTTATTTTATATATGAATAAAATTTTTTTAATCAAAAATGACATTCCTTACATTATAGAGAATAAAAGTTTCGCTATTATCATAGTTCTCCATAAAAGATTTTGGAAAAGCATCTCTTATCCTAGGATGAAGATCTATAGAGATAGATTTAAGAGGTTGCTTGGATTTTTCCAATCTAGCATACATAAGGTATTTATGAGTAAAATTTGTTCTATCATATACACTATATATAAGATCGGATATGGTATACTCACTAGGGTAGTGAGTGGATACCTACAAGATCCGGATGAGAATCACTGGAAGGTCATCCTTAGGTATTTGAAAAATCTAAGGATCGATGATTCGGTTATGAAGAATTTGACTTAAAACTTGTAGAGTATGACTCCAATTTTTAGTTGGACATAATAGCAAGAACATGTTGAAATACATCTTTATCCTAAATAATGGAGCAATCTTCCGAAAAAGTTCCAAGCAAAGCAATATAGCCAATTTAATTTGCGAGGCAGAATGCATTGCAGCATTCGATGCTTGCAAGGAAGCTATGTGATTGTATAGGTTTACTGACAAGCTAGGAGTGGCACCCTTTGATGATGGTCCTGCTGTATTGTACAGCATCGGAGCCATAGCTTATGCCAAGGAGCCAAAGTTCCACTAGCTTACCAGGCATTTTGCATCGCTACCATCTTATTCAAAAAATCTGTTAAGGTGACGTCCATCTTTAAAAGATCGACGGAAAGGAGAACTTGACCAATCCATTTACTAAACCCTCGGTATCTAAGATTTCTGAGATGATAAATCAAAGATGGGTATATGATACTATACTAATTGACTTTAGTCTAAGTGGGAGTTGTTGGAAAATATGTCTTAAAGCCAATCGTTTGTCGATTGTACTAATTATAAATGTAAATGAATTGATTAATAATAAAAGTTATTTGATTTTTTTCATCATAATGTTACATCTTCTAATGAACTCCTATGTTGTGATGAAGTCCTTAGGATTATTTTGATCGATAAATGAGGATTTATCGCGTAATCCTTAAACTGGATCATGACCAAACAATACGCTATTATTAGGATGATAGAGATATCAAGTGTAGGTCGTTGTGTGCCATATGCATTAATTATCCTCATAACCAAATGGTATGAAGATATTGATATGGCATGCAGGTGAGATGTAGGAGTACATCATCTCTGAACGTGACCAACTGTGGAGTACTCTACTATCAAGAGTAGCTCACAAAGGGTATGGGTATAAATGTCCCTCCGATCTGAGATCACTACAGTGACATATAAGTAACTCACTATACTTTGATGCTAGACTAACTGAGTTTCTAATTCAGTAACGAAAGATTTTTGGATACAGTCAAGTACTTGTCAAGTCGGTGCATGAGTCAAGATGGGATTGACCCCTCCGAATTAGTAAGAGTTAATATATCAATGTATTTCAATTTAGCAAAATCTGGACCCGGATAATCCATATGATGGATTTAAAAGATTGAAATATAATGTAAATAACTTATTTAGGATTGACAGTTAAATCCTAGATCATCTTTGAGTATTAGGGTCAAATGGATGAATTATACGGTAACCATACGCTAATAGGTTCTTGAATGTTACTTTGCTATCATTTGACCTATCCGAATGTCGAGTCACCATTGCTAGATAGTTACATCGATTGATTTAAAAATTTATTCCTATGCTACCAACTTAAGTTCGAACCTATGGGGTCACACTCAAAAAAAAAATTCTGACAGATCATATGGTTGATCAACAATTGAGAATCGTTTAAGGGCTTAATCATCAATTCGATTGATGATTAACCTTATGCAAAAGTTGTAATAAATTTATTCACCAAGTGTTAGTAAATTAATAAAGAATTAATTAATAATTAGATTACTGATTAGTTCTGTTGCTCCTAGATTGATTTTGATGATCACAAAGCAGATTGAAGGGATACAAATAATTTTAAAATGAAAAAGTCCTTATGCTCTTCAAGGGCAAAATCATAATTTTATTAAAATCTTGATTTTATAGTACCATTTGGTAGAACAAATGATTTGAAATCTATTGGTGAAAATTTCATTGTGTTTGGACTTATATTTTTGAAGTTATGAAGGTTTGAAGTGCATGAGTCGACTCATGAGTCAACTCATGGCACTGTGAGCTGATTGGCACGCAAAAATTCTCCTTGGCACGCTAGTTTTCTGGCTTGGCACGACCTGTGAGTCGACCCACAAGGCATGAGTCGACTCATGAGTCGACCCCTGCTAATTTGAGCCAAGAATTTCCAGAAACACATTCTCTGGTTTTTGCAACAGAGGTCGACTCATGAGTCGACCCCTGAAGCATGAGTCGACTCATGAGTCGACCCCTGCGACGGGAATTGTCAGCAACGGCTATTTTTTTGCCCATTTTAATTGCCATTTATGCTTCCTAAAAATCCTCTAACGGCTCTTTATCTACTAAATTGTTTTCTCTTGCTTCTAATGCTACAAAATGCTTAAAATGGTGAAAGAAATTACAGATTAAATAGCGGATCAAACGTGAAATCAAAAATGAGAAGAACAGAAGAGAGGATCCAAAATCTGCTCGAAAAAGCCTGAGATCAACGAAAAATCCAAAGAGAAAAAGAGAGAGGATCCACAATATACCAGAGAGATTGTGAAAGAGAAAAGCAAGATCTTTCAAGGAGAGAATTCTTCACGCCTATTGTTTCAACCTTGATCTAGAGATTGTTCAAAGCTTTCAAGAGATCTTCAATCAACAATCAACCTCTTCTCAAGCATTCAAGCGTTCATCCACTTTGAGAAAATCTGAAAAAGGGGTTCTTCATTTGAGTAAAGCTTTTATTGTTATATTTGCTCATTTAAGGAGCTGTTATTGTATTAATCTGTGCTCAAAATTTTCTAACTCTTTGTGAGTTTTTGTTCTTGTTTTTGGAGGATTTTCAAAACAAGGAAAGGTTGATCCGAACCTGAAATCGGAGTATTTTGGGTTTACTTGTACCTGAGAAACAAGTGATCTAGCTTGGGATAGCTAGTGTCGGAGCTTCCGACGTCTTGTGTTCTAGCTTGGGATAGCTAGTGTCGGAGTTTCCGACATTTTGTATTCGGGTTGAATACAAAGGATAGTGGATTAAAATTCCCAAGTGGGATCTTGGGGAGTGGATGTAGGTGCAAGGTTAGCACCGAACCACTATAAATCCTTGTGTTTGTGGTATGCTTTATCGCTTTATCTTATTTCTTTATTATATCCTTGCAATACTACTTTAGGTAATTAATATTGATTTAAAGCCATTGTTTTGTTCTTCATAAGTTATCTGTTGGGCTTAAAATTTTTAGAAACCCAATTCACCCCCCTCTCTTGGGTTGCATAGCTGGGCAACAAGTGGTATCAGAGCCGGTGCTCTAGCCCTTCTTTGATCTAACAATCAAAGAGCCAAAGATCTATGGCAACCCATGTTGGAACTTCTCTAGCCGAGGGGCAATCAACAAACCGACCTCCACTTTTCAATGGGTCTAATTACACCTATTGGAAAGCTCGGATGAAGATTTTCATACAAGCACTCGACTATGATAGGTGGAGTATCATAGTGAATGGTCCTCACACACCCACCAAGATTATAGATGGTGAGGAGTCAACCAAACCCGAGAAAGAATGGGATGAGGTTGACAAGAAATTGGCACAATTAAATGCCAAAGCCATGAATGTTCTTTATTGTGCACTAGATGCTAGTGAATTTAATCGCATTTCTACTTGTGCATCTGCTAAAGAAATATGGAATAGGTTAGAAGTCACCCATGAGGGAACAAATCAAGTAAAAAAGTCTAAAATAAACATGCTTATACATAAATATGAATTGTTCAAAATAGAGCATGATGAGTCCATAACTGCTATGTTTACTCATTTTACTGATATAATCAATGGTTTAAAGAGTCTTGGCAAATCTTATACTAACAGTGAACTTGTAAGGAAGATTCTCAGGTCACTGCCAAGAACTTGGGAAGCCAAGGTGACTGCCATCCAAGAAGCAAAGGACTTGAACACTCTACCTCTAGAAGAGCTTCTTGGATCCTTGATGACTCATGAACTTAGCATGAAGCAACATCAAGAGGATGAAATCAAAAAGAAAAGAACCATTGCCCTCAAATCCACAACTTCGCCTGATTATGAAACGGATGAATCTGAAGATGAAGATCAGGATGAAGAGATGGCTCTCATCACCCAAAAATTTAAGAAGTTTCTAAGAAAAAGGAAACAGGGGATGAGAAAGAAATTCACAAAAGGAGATCAAAGCAAAGAAAAGGAGAAAGATCAAATCCCTATATGCTACGAGTGCAAGAAGCCAGGACATTTCAGATCGAATGTCCACAATTGAAGAAAGGTCCAAAGAAGTTCAAAAAGAAGGCAATGATGGTGACCTGGAGTGCGAGTGATGACTCAAGCTCCGACGAGGAAACCTCAACAGAACAAGCCAATCTGTGCCTGATGGCACATGAAAATGAGGTAACTTCTGAATCGACTAGTGAATTTATTTTGAAGAATTGCATGAAGCATTCTATGATTCAATTGATGAATTAAAGAAACTAGGGAAGAAAAACAAAGAGCTGAAATTGAAAAATCAGTCCTTAGTGAAACAAGCTGAAAATCTTTCAATTGAAAAATTCACCTTGATTCAAGAAAATCAAAACTTAAAGGATGAAATGAACAAGCTGAAATCTATAGTAGATAAGTTCACCTTAAGTTCAAACAAGCTAAATATGATCCTTAATAATCAGAAAGCTATATATGATAAGGCTGGACTTGGTTATAAACCCCTGAAGAAACAAAAATTTCTGAAGGATATTTATGCAAATTATTCAAGCAAAAAGTCTACAAATATTACTTGTTTTAAATGTGGAAGAATAGGACATAAATCATACACATGTCTTATTAACAAATATGCAAACACAAAGAAAATATGGGTTCCAAAAGGAACCATTCTGACTAACCTGAAAGGACCCAAGAAAGCTTGGGTACCTAAGACAGAAACTTGATCTGTGCTGCAGGTGTGTCTAGCATCCCAAGAAGGAAACAGGAAATGGTATCTTGACAGCGGATGCTCGAGACACATGACTGGTGATAAATCACAATTCATCATGCTTGATGCTAAGGATGGAGGGATGGTCACCTTTGGAGATAATGGCAAAGGAAAGATCATCGGGATAGGTAACATTGGTATCACTCCCTCCAAATACATTGAGAATGTTTTACTAGTTAAAGGTTTAAAGCATAACTTACTTAGCATTAGTCAATTCTGTGATAAAGGGTATAAAGTAAGTTTTGAATCATCTGTTTGCATTGTGACAAGTCCTATTAACGATGGCATTAAATTTATAGGACATAGGCATGGCAATGTTTATATGGTAGACTTGAATGATTTAACTAAATTAGACATGCAATGCCTAGTTTCCTTAAGTGCTAAAATAAATGAGACTAGTTGGCTGTGGCATCGTAGACTTGCACATATTAGCATGCATTCTCTTTCAAAATTAATTAAAAAGGATTTAGTTCTCGATTTGCCAAAACTGAATTTTGAAAAGGATAGAATTTGTGATGCATGCCAATTAGCAAACAAACTAGAGTTTCATTTAAATCCAAAAATACTATTTCAACTTCTAGACCTTTAGAGCTCTTACATATGGATTTATTTGGACCAACTAGAACCACAAGTCTAGGAGGAAAACGATATGGATTTGTAATAATTGATGATTACTCTCATTTTACTTGGGTTTTCTTTTTAGCTCACAAAAATGAAACTTTTCAAATTTTCACTAAATTTCATCGAAAAGTCACTAATGAAAAAGGGTTTTCAATTCAAAATATTAGAAGTGATCATGGAACAGAATTTGAAAATCAAGACTTTGAAAATTTTTGTGATGAAAATGGAATTGGCCATAACTTCTCTGCTCCTAGGACACCTCAACAAAATGGGGTAGTTGAAAGGAAAAATAGAACCTTAGAAGAAATGGCCCGTACCATGCTTTGTGAAAGCAACCTTCCAAGATATTTTTGGGCGGAAGCTATTAACACAGCATGTTACATTTTAAATCATGCTTTAATTAGATAATTTTTAGAGAAAACTCCCTATGAACTTTGGAAAGGAAGAAAACCAAATATTGCATATTTTCATGTTTTTGGTTGCCGATGTTTTGTATTAAATAATGGCAAAGAAAAATTTGGTAAATTTGATGCAAAATCAGATGAAGCAATCCTTCTAGGTTACTCCTCCACTAGTAAAGCATTTAGAGTGTTCAACAAAAGAACTTTAGTAGTTGAGGAGTCCATACATGTTGTCTTTGATGAATCTAACGATCTTCCTTCAAGGAAGAATGAGGGTGTTGATGATGCAGATCCACTAATAGAAGGTATAAAGGAGATCACTCTGAAAGATTCAGCAACTCCAGAAGACAAGGATCAAGAAGACGAACAAAATGAAAGAGGTGAAGAAATTCAAGAACAACCTCAAGGTACAAATGAATTACCCAAGGAATGGAGGTATGTTCACAGCCACCCTAAGGAGTTAATTATCGGTGACCCTATGCATGGGGTAAAAACCCGTTCTTCACTTAGAGATATAGTTAATCATTGTGCTTTTGTATCTCATCTTGAACCTAAAACTTTGAAGAAGTTGAAAATGATCATAACTGGATTAATGCTATGCAAGAGGAACTTAATCAATTTGAAAGAAATAATGTTTGGACCTTAGTATCAAGACCTAAAGATTATTCAATAATTGGAACAAAATGGATCTTTAGAAACAAGTTAGATGAGCATGGAAATGTAATTAGAAATAAAGCAAGACTGGTTGCTAAGGGATATAATCAAGAAGAAGGAATTGATTTTGATGAAACCTTTGCACCTGTTGCTAGATTAGAAGCCATTAGACTTCTACTTGCTTATGCTTGCTTTATAAAATTCAAACTATTTCAAATGGATGTTAAAAGTATATTTTTAAATGGATATATTTCTGAAGAAGTATATGTAGAACAACCTCCTGGATTTGAAAAACATGCTTTTCCCAATCATGTCTTTAGATTAAATAAAGCTTTATATGGTCTAAAACAAGCACCTAGAGCATGGTATGAAAGGCTAAGCAAATTTTTACTAAATAATGGTTTCTCAAGAGGCAATGTAGATACAACCCTATTTATTAAAAGGAACCAAAATGATATGCTAATTATACAAATTTACGTTGATGACATAATTTTTGGGTCTACTAATGAATCCCTTTGTCAAGACTTTGCTAAGCTTATGCAGGGAGAGTTCGAGATGAGCATGATGGGAGAACTCACCTTCTTCCTCGGACTCCAAATCAAACAATCAAAAGAGGGAATCTCCATCACCCAAAGCAAGTACACCAAGGAACTACTCAAAAGATTTGGAATGGAGAACTGCAAACCAATTGGCACACCAATGAGTCCCTCATGTAAGCTTGACAAGGATGATGAAGGTAAAAGCGTAGACTTAAAATACTATAGAGGTATGATTGGCTCATTATTTATTTAACTGCAAGTAGGCCTGATATCATGTTTAGTGTTTGCTTATGTGCAAGATATCAATCTAATCCTAAGGAATCTCATTTGAATGCTGTTAAAAGAATCCTTAGATACTTAAATGGTACACAAACTATAGGGTTATGGTACTCTAAGGACTCACAAATTAATTTGTTAGGATATTCTGATGCTGATTTTGCTGGATGTAAATTAGATAGAAAAAGCACAAGTGGAACTTGCCAATTTTTTGGAGTAAATCTAATCTCATGGTTTAGCAAGAAACAAAATTCGGTGGCACTGTTTACGGCTGAGGCCGAATACATTGCAGCCGAAAGTTGTTGTGCTCAAATCTTGTGGATTAAGCAACAACTCGAAGATTTTGGAATCAAACTTAATGAAACACCAATAAAATGTGATAATACAAGTGCCATAAATCTATCTAAAAATCCAATACAACACTCAAGATCTAAACATATTGAAATAAGACATCATTTCATAAGAGAACATGTTCAAAACAAAAATAAAATTCTTGAATATGTTAGCACTGAAAATCAATTAGCCGATATCTTTACAAAGGCCCTTAGTGAGGATAGATTCTGTGAAATTAAGAGAAATCTAGGAATTCTAGATCCATTTGCCTAAAATTTCTCAATTTTCAAAGAATTGATTAGAGCTCAATTTTCAACATCCATCCTGGTCCCAAAAGCTCAGATTTATCACTCTAAAAACTTATCATTGAGCAAAATTCCTTCTCCCAAAATTTCGAATTTTTTTGGAATTTATTTGCATTTTTTCTGAATTTCTGAACTTCATGAGTCGACCCCCATGAGTCGACTCAATGGCAAACTTGTAAATCCCACCAACTTCCATCGGGTCCATTATTTTTAAACGGGAAACCCTGTTCGTGAGACGACTCATCTTCTCATCATCTTTCTTCCGAAAGCCGTCCTCTCCAACTCTTCTTGCTCCAAATCTAAGGACCAATTCTGAGGCAATTCTCCCTCCTACTCTCCACCAAAAATTGCCTCCTTGGAAAAGAGATTTCTCGTGCTTTCTCGCATTGCTCGGCGCGGGTGGAACGTGCCCTAGAACTTCACCGTTCATTCAAAATTCACTTCTTTTCTTCACCAAAATTCTTCTTTACTCTTTTGTGATCCCTCCTCCTCTGAATTCAAGTCTTCTTGTCTGCTACTTTTTGGATATGGCTCCAAAGATGAAACTTCCCAAAGAAGGAAATCAATCTGAGAGCCTGAGGAAATTGTCCGAAAGAAAAGGCATGCTCAGTTTTCTAGTGTTTCCACTCCAGTTTCAGTACCTGCTCAAGGTCCCTCTCAATCCTCAATAAGCCTCAGTGTAAATCCTCTTTCTGATAGAAAAGTAGAAATCGGGAAAAATATAGATTTTCGGTTCTTTGAGAAAGAAGGCTTTACTTTTGCTACCAAGATCAAAAATCAAGGATGGGAACTTTATTGCTCTCTTAAGGAAGTCACCTATGTTGATCTAGTCAGAGAGTTCTACCAGAACCTAAATTATGAAAATGGGTCAGTGACTTCAACTGTCAAAGGGTTTGACATATGCTTGGATTCTAGGATATTGGGAGAAATACTTCAGTTGCCTAGTGAAGGATACTCATATATGGAACTCCCAATTAAAGAAGAAGGGATCAGAATTATCTTAGGAGAAGCTTTTTCAGGAAATTTAAACAGATTGGAAGCAAAGCTACTGTCCATTGAGATGAGGGTCCTGCATCAGATTGTAACAAAACTATTCTTTCCTAGGAGTGGTAGACATGACTTACTATCTGGCAGAGATGTATGTGTCATGTTTCATATCATCACTCAGACCCCCCTAAACTTCCCTGCACTTATGATAGAGGCCATGAGAGAAACTTTGAATAGATCCAAGGCACACTTGCCTTATGGTATGGCCCTTACTAGAGTTTTTAGGAGGTTTGGAGTTAGCTGTGAGGGGGAGACACCTACCAAGCTCTCACATGTGGACACTTTCAACCAACACAGCCTGCACCGAATGGGAATTACAAAGACTGTTGGTGGTTGGATAAGGGCTTGAAGAAAGAGCTGAGGAGAGAGCTGAGGAAAGAGCTGAAGACAGAATTGAAGGCAGAGTAGAAGAAGAAGGTCCATCTTCTCCTGTACATGACTTCAGGGCAGCATCACCAGATACACAGTTCATTCCTGATACAGAGGCTGGCCCTTCTGAGTTTACTAGGATGCCCACACCAGTATATCAGCCAGAGAGCAGAGCACCTCCATCAGAGTTCAGACTGGCTGACGATCAGATCGAGCATATTTCACAGTGTGTGGCTTCTTTGCTGTCTAGCCAGTGGAGTAGTACTTCTTTTGCACCTGGAGCTACCTCTTCTGATCAGACCATTACTCCCCACATCTCCACTGTATTTCAGATGATTTCAGATCAGTCCGTCAGGATACAGCAGCTTGAGGATACAGTCTGGAGACTTACTGGCAGAGTTCTTGACTTGCAGGGGCAAGTCCTTGCATTGGCCCATCCCCAGCCACAGGAGTCTACTATTGAGGTCACAGACCTCACTGCAGAGGCTGGCAGGCTCAGAGGAGCACTAGAAGGTGGATATGAGCTACTGAGGAAAGAGATCCGAGGATCGAGTGAGCATGCTACCACCCAGTTCACTGCTCTACTTCAATCTATTTCCAGAGCACTGAACGTACTTGATTCTATCAGACTCATGGTATCAGCCCTAGCATCTCAGCATTCTCAGCCACCCAGTTCATCTCGTTCTCCTGCTCGTGCCAGCACCTCCACTCGTGGCAGAGGCAGACGGGGTAGAGGACGCACTTCTGATCCATCATCTCCTCACCCTATATCTGATGACTCCGATCATTGACTTATCTAGGTCCTAAGTGTTAGTGTCTTGTTCTAGGATCTATACCTTGGGGCCATGTATTGACATTTAGCCGGTTGAATTTTATGTATTGAAACAATTATGATATTAATGGAATCATCTTTTACCTATATTTCTACCTCTTTGTAATGATCATATTTTGGTTATATATTTTCTTCTTGTTGAAATATTATCTTCTCCTTGTTGTTGTTTGCTATTGATAATTGCTATATTAAGGGGGAGCAAACATCTGTGAAAAACTCTAAAGAAGAAGAAATTAAAGAATATTTCAGAAAAAAAAGAAAAGAAAGAGTTAACTATGTTTGATGATGTCAAAAAGGGGGAGAAATTAAATAAAAACAAAAATTGAAATTAGACAAAAAGCAAAATCCTAAATTATGAGAAAAAGGGGGAGAAATTAAAACAAATATTGGAGAAATTAAAACAAATATTGAAGAAATTAAACAAATATTGGAGAAATTAAACAAAAATAAGGATTGAAAGATTAAACAAAACTTTGAGAAATTTTGGTATCAAAATTTGGTATCAGACAGAACTTAAACAAAAAGTCATCCATCAAAAGCAAAATCATGAGTACAATGCAAATAAGTTTTTTTATATGCTCTGATATATTTCAAAATTCAAACTTGCTTTTGAAATTTTACTCACCTTGATACATCTTAAGAAATTTGTTTTACTCTGATACATCCTACAATTTCTTTTAACTTGCTCTGATACATGATAAAATTTAATCCGATACAGTGTGAAGGTTTCTCTGATAAATTATAACATTTGATCCGATACAGTGTGAGAAAGTTTCTCTTATATATTATAACATTTGTTCTGATACAGTGTGAAATTTTCTCTGAAATTTGTTCTGATACAATGTGAAATTTACTCTGACATTTGCTCTAATACAGTGTAAAATTTTCTCTGAAATTTGTTCTGATACAATGAGAAATTTACTCTGACATTTGCTCTAATACAGTGTGAAATTTTCTCTGATATATTATAAAATTTTCTTGCTCTGATACATTGTAAAATCTTTTCTGATATAATTATTTTTCTTACTCTGATACATAGAAAAAGTTATTTATCTTCTCTTGCTCTGATATATCTTGAACTCAAAATGATCTAATACCCTTTTCAAATCTTTAAGAAAATAGACAAACTATTTTTGCATTTATATTACATGCCAAAAGAATCATACTCTTTTCAAGCATATACACTTATAATGGATTCTTTTGAAATTAATGCATTAACATAAATATTTTTATTCAAATATTTTGTCATCATCAAAAAGGGGGAGATTGTTGCTCCTAGATTGATTTTGATGATCACAAAGCAGATTGAAGGGATACAAATAATTTTAAAATGAAAAAGTCCTTATGCTCTTCAAGGGCAAAATCTAATTTCACTAAAATCCTGATTTGATAGTACCATTTGGTAGAACAAATGATTTGAAATCTATTGGTGAAAATTTCATTGTGTTTGGACTTATATTTTTGATGTTATGAAGGTTTGAAGTGCATGAGTCGACTCATGAGTCAACTCATGGCACTGTGAGCTGATTGGCACGCAAAAATTCTCCTTGGCACGCTAGTTTTCTGGCTTGGCACGACCTGTGAGTCGACTCATGAGTCGACCCACAAGGCATGAGTCGACTCATGAGTCGACCCCTGCTAATTTGAGCCAAGAATTTCCAGAAACGCATTCTCTGGTTTTTGCAACAGAGGTCGACTCATGAGTCGACCCCTGAAGCATGAGTCGACTCATGAGTCGACCCCTGCGACGGGAATTGTCAGCAACGACTATTTTTTTTCCCATTTTAATTGCCATTTATGCTTCCTAAAAATCCTCTAACGGCTCTTTATCTACCTAAATTTTTTCTCTTGCTTCTAATGCTACAAAATGCTTAAAATGGTGAAAGAAATTGCAGATTAAATAGCGGATCAAACGTGAAATCAAAAACGAGAAGAACAGAAGAGAGGATCCAAAATCTGCATGAAAAAGCCTGAGATCAACGAAAAATCCAAAGAGAAAAAGAGAGAGGATACAATATACCAGAGAGATTGTGAAAGAGAAAAGCAAGATCTTTCAAGGAGAGAATTCTTCACGCCTATTGTTTCAACCTTGATCTAGAGATTGTTCAAAGCTTTCAAGAGATCTTCAATCAACAATCAACCTCTTCTCAAGCATTCAAGCGTTCATCCACTTTGAGAAAATCTGAAAAAGGGGTTCTTCATTTGAGTAAAGCTTTTATTGTTATATTTGCTCATTTAAGGAGCTGTTATTGTATTAATCTGTGCTCAAAATTTTCTAACTCTTTGTGAGTTTTTGTTCTTTTTTTGGAAGATTTCCAAAACAAGGAAAGGTTGATCCGAATCTGAAATTGGAGTGTTTTGGGTTTACTTGTACCTGAGAAAAAGTGATCTAGCTTGGGATAGCTAGTGTCGGAGCTTTCGACGTCTTGTGTTCTAGCTTGGGATAGCTAGTGTCGGAGTTTCCGACGTTTTGTATTCGGGTTGAATACAAAGGATAGTGGATTAAAATTCTCAAGTGGGATCTTGGGGAGTGGATGTAGGTGCAAGGTTAGCACCGAACCACTATAAATCCTTGTGTTTGTGGTGTGCTTTATCGCTTTATCTTATTTCTTTATTATATCCTTGCAATACTGCTTTAGGTAATTAATATTGATTTAAAGCCATTGTTTTGTTCTTCATAAGTTATCTGTTGGGCTTAAAATTTTTAGAAACCCAATTCATCCCCCCCTCTTGGGTTGCATAGCTGGGCAACAAGTTCAATTTGATTGAGCAAAGAAGATTAAATAAAATCTAATTGAATTAGATTCAATTAGGTTTAATCTGATTATGTTATGAGATGACCTAATCGCTAAGAGAAAATATCCCTGATTTGATCAGTACTTTGGTTCAATCAATTTTTAATTTGATTGGAATTTGATTAAAAATTTATGAACCTAATTAGATTGGATTTCATCTATTTTATTTGGGCTAAACCAGATGAGATTTGGTTAAGATTCAAATAAGAAAATAAATAGTCCATATAGGATTGGACTCTCCCTCCCTTATGCACCAAAGTTTGATGCCATATTTTTTTATGCACATATACTTTTTGCACAAGATTTTTTCACACCAAAGAGTCCATTCCCTTCTCTATCTCACATCGAAATTTGGTTAAAATCTAATTTTTTTTGATATGTTCAAAGCTGATTTGAATTGGATACCATATAGATAATGTTTGACATTATCTACAAAACCTTATCACCAACTTATTTTTTTCTCCTTATGTATGTGACATTTTGAAAAGATTTTTTATGAAAAATCATTTGGAGAACTGCTTTACCATGAAAAAAATATGGGAAGAGGCATCCTATATTTTTTTGGGCATGTTTTGGCATGGGATTTGAAAAGGTGCGATAACACATCAAGAGTCCAAGATCTCTTGGATTCTTCTCCCCTACTCCTTACATGCCATAATAAAAGGGTTTTATTTGTGTGTGCATGTAAGAGAGAAACCAGAAGAAGAGTTCTTCATGTGAAGGTGATTGGGGTGTGGTTCTTGACGTGAAAAAAGGGAGGAGAGTCCTCTCTCTTTGGGTTAGCGTAAAAGCTAAATTCTAGGATTTCTTCCTTAGGATTTGGGAAGAGAGAAAAATAAGAAGAAAAATAGTTTCTTCTCCATATTTTTTTTAGATCCTCATCTCCTCTAGAAGTTCATCTTCAACCTCTAGAAAAGTTTTAAAGATTTGAAGAAGAGATCTAGATCAGTCAGGAAGAAGGTCTTCGCGTGAGCTAGTACTCTCGAGAAGACTGATTAGATCGGAGCTTCGAGTGGACTTTTTATAGAGACTGGATGCATGTGCGATGATGAGCAACCAGTAAAAATCATCCTTACCATATCTCTCAGCAGCGACGATCATCGACCCACACTCAGGTATCGAGTTCTGAATTCAGATTAGAAGTAGATGTGATCTACTGCTTACATCCATACATGCAGATTTTATCATGTGATTATTTTAGATTTTATATGCAACATATCATATCATAGATCCTAGAGTAGGTTGATTTGATAATCTGATCATATGCATGTTAGATTAATATGATTAATCTATTTGCTTTTCATTATAATTTATTCAAAAAAATTTTGAAATACATGCATGAAATCGCTTACGTTCACTAACAGTCAGTACATATTGCTAGGTGTCACTGGTGGATTATGAGACTCATTGAGCATCATCTTAATGATCGATGATCCTTGAAGGGTAGAGTTAGAATTGTTTCAACCCATTGAAAAGAGTTTTGATGATATTATGATGGAGATCACAATATATCTCACTACCAGATAGAATGAAACCTATGGGGTCACACATTAAGGGATTTAATCTTAAATTTGCCAATTGAGCTTATGAAGTTCTAATTAGGTTAAGATTTATTGAAATTCTATTAGGTTTAAAAGAACCATGCTAGCATATGGTTAAACCTAATTCTTGTTTGAACTTCGATTGGATCAAGTCGAGAGCCTTGAACCTAACCTAAATCTATTTGGGTTTAATTGGGCACCTAATTATGAATCCAAAAGGATTGGATTAAGTTAAGGAGTTGGCTAAATTATCTCCTCATTATCTTTTCATTATCTCCTCCTTATTCCCTCATTGTGTGTGGAATTTTTGGAATGATGTGGTGGTGCCTTCCTCTATTTTTGGTGGGACCAAGGAGCACCAACCTTGGATAATGTAAGAGGGGCCCGTCCTCTCTTATGGATGGGCATGGAAAGAGAGAGAGAGATGGGGCATGGCCCCCTCTCTTGTGCAAGAAAACCCTAAGGGGGTGCCAAGTGTTGGCGCCCCACCTACCTGTCCTATATTGCATAGGGTGCCCACTCAGATTATTTTATCTGATTGGGGTGCCCTATATGCTTATCAAAAGAGGCTGATGTCCTACTAATTAAGTCTGATTTTAATGAAAAAAATTAAATTAAAAAGGTAGAAATCCTTATGAGATAAGGACATGCCTTTTTAAGTTAATTGGTTCCTGTTTTGGGTCAAGAAAGGATCTATTTAAGGAGACAGTCTCTGAGGGTTTGAAGGTGATAGAACTTTGTGAAACAAAAATTTCTCTCTCCTTCTCCATGACACACCCTCTCTCCCTCTTCTCTCTCCATGCCCAAGGGTTGGACGTCCATCCTTCTACATGCCAAGAGTTAACAGGAGTTTTTTCTATAGCGAGGAACGAAGAGAAAAGGCTGCAGTTTAAGAGTTGAGTTCGCAGTCAAGATCAAAGAGTCGATCAAGGTTCTAAAGGGCTAAGATCTTATTTGAAGAAGAAAGATCTATAACGAGAAGAAAGATTCAAGGTTGATCTCGGTGGATACTTGTAGAGACCAGACACGTGTGCGGCTCGAGGATCTTCGAACCTGAGATCATCGGTAGCGGTAAATTTCTACCGATGCAAAGGTATTGAGATTTGATCTCATCTTTATTTTATATTTTAGATTATATATATATCTTTACTTTTGGTCTTGGATAAGATTAGATGAGATATAATACATGTGGGGTTAAAGGATTTAACTTGATTGTTTTTTCACTATGATCAAAAAGATTTTTGAAATCTATGCATGCATCCTACTTGATATTCTAACAGTGATATCAGAGCCACAAATTTTTTTAAAGATACATATGATCTAGTTTTTATCTTAGATCTAAAAATTTTAATGATTTAAAATTGATCTTGTGCTAGTATAAGGTTATCCTAGTATAGGATTTACCCTCTATATTGAAAAGGTTGTCCTAGCACAAGATTGATCGATTTTGAAAATTATTTTCAAAGTAATTAAATCAATCTTTTAGATCTAAAAATTAGCATAGTGATATATTTTATTTTATATTTATATCTAAAATTAGAATGATTAAAAATTCACATCAAACTGGTATCAGGTTGTTCTGATATAGGATTTACCTCCTATATTGAAAAGATTATCCTAGTTTGATGTGAATCGATTTCTTTAAAAATATTTTTAAAATATTTTAATAATTATTTTAGATTGATTATATATGTATTTGATATATTTATTTTTAGTTTTAGATCTAAAATTTGATGTATATGTGATATGTATTTTAATTTAGATCTAAAACTACATATATATGATATATGATATTAGGTTTAGATCTAAAATAGTTTCAAGATCATAAGCCACTAATGCATGTAATGAAACATAATAAAAAATTATTTTTGGATCTAAAATTATTGCATGTGGATATGAGTTGAACAAATTAGGTCGAGTCATCAAACTATAATTAGGATCAAATTGATTAGATTAGGCTAGAACCCATTGTTAATTTTGAGCAGTTGATTGAACCTAATCAATAGTTGATAAAGATTAGGTCAAAGGGGCTCAAAGTCGAGTTTAGTTGTAGTTGATCGTATCAATTCACATTTTGGTATGAGTTGATTGACTCAAGATCAAATTTAACTCAGTGATTTGGGCCCATTTCAATAGGTTAACCTAATTGATTCTAATCGACCAATTTGGTGTCTAAGATAAGTATTTAGATGGTGATTATTTAATTAGTTTCATTGTTTGACCTGGTCAATTTTGATTGATATCTAAGGAAAGCAATGGGGGGATCCCCACACGTCTTAACTTACCTGGCCATCTTGGGAGATTTAGTTTTGTGCTAGGTTATTTGTTGACTCGAGTTCACCTATGCCGACTAGGCTGGTCAGACATGTTGATATGCTGACCTGAATTTGATGAGTCGAATGTCAGATCTGCTGATTTAAAAGAGATTTAAATCTAAATCTCCTCACTAAATATTAAGTCTAGAGATCTTCCATCGTTGTAGAGATGTGGGTGCCTTCCTGATGTTGATCATTCTCGATTGATTACAGTGGTTCGGATGCATCAAAAAGGTACAATCACTCTATTGATATTTGATATCTCAGGATAGAGATGGGGTTGGACTCAATAACTGTTAGGTGATGATAGGTTTGCACCTGCTGGTGAATGATGGTTCTAGCTTAACTAAAAAATATGCCAATAACTATTAGGTGATGTCACAGGACTTAGAGACCAAGCACACTGCATCTTGCTTAGTGAAGCAATGGATAAAGTATTGTCCACTCATTAGTCTGTACTCATCAATAACTATTAGGTGAGGTGTGTATAGATTAATGGGATCATAGTATCTACTCAAAATCGATCACGTACAGATTTTTATTTCTCCATCTGAGGAGTGTGGGAGATTCAAGAAAATAGTGAGAGCTTTTGTTTATTCTTTTATAAGTATAAATATCTAACTAGAAACTATTCTCTTTGCAGATAACATGTCGAGTTCCAACCCTTTAGCCTGTATCCTAGATACCAATTAGTTGACTGATACGAATTATAAATATTGACTCCAAAATTTGAGAATTGTTCTTAGTTTCGAAAAATTTATCCATATCTTTGATCAGGATGCACCTGTGTTACTAGCTCATCTATTCTCTGATCAACGAGCCATACTTGAGAAATAGATGGATGAGGATAATAAGGCAAATTATTATATTTTAGCATCTATGTCCAATGATCTTCAGCAACAGTATGAAGACATGAGGACTGCCAGAGAGATGCTAACTCACTTGCAAGAGTTGTACAATGAGCAAAGTCGCACAGCCCACTTCAAAGTCTTCTAGAGATTTTTTAGAGTAAAAATATATGATGGGTAGTCCATTAATGATCATTGTTTGACAATGATCAAGAACATCGAGGAGCTTCAAAAGCTCAGGATGAATATGGACAAGGAATTGCAGGTAGATCTGATTCTCCAGTCTCTTCCTGATTCATATGGATAGTTCATCATGAACTATCATATGAATAAAATTGATAGCACTTTGCCTGAGTTACTGAACATACCAATAATAGTAGAGGGCACCTTGAAGAGTTCAAGGGGGTATAGTTCTGGCTGTGGAGCGGGCTTCTTCCAAAAGAAAGTCTTCTTTCAAGAAGAAGAAAAAGCCTATGAAGAAGTAAAAGAATGAGGCCAAGCTCAAGAAGCAGGTTTCGAAGAAGGTCGATGACAAAAGAAAGTGTTTTCATTGCAACGTTGAAGGCCACTGGAGGAGGAACTGTCCGACCTACCTGGCGACTGTCAAGTGCAGGAGAAGGATGGGCCTTCTGAAGGTACATCTGATATACTCATTATTAAAACTAATCTAACGGTTTCATCTTCTTCTAGTTGGATTTTAGATTCTGGATCAAGTGCTTATTTGTGCATTTCTATGCAGGGTCTTGAAGAAGTGAGAGGATTGAGGAAAGGCGAGATCACTCTTTGAGTTAGCAATAGAGCAAGGGTTGCTGCTGTGGTCGTCAGGACCTACCTTCTTCGATTATCGTTAGGAGTAAGTTTAATTCTTAAAGACTGTTATTATGTATCTGTAGCTAGTAAAATTTGATTTCCATATCTATGCTGGCATAGGATAATTATAATTTTTATTTTAATAAAGATATGTGTTCAATTTATTTTGAAAATAAAGTTATTGCACGTGCTTTCTTGATTGACGATCTTTATCATTTGTATATGGATGCAAGTATAAATATTAATGAGCAAATTATGAATGCCGTAGGATCTAAGAGACTTAGATATAGGATTAGCTCAAAGTATTTATGGCACCTTAGGCTACACTATATTGGAGAAGACAGACTCAACAAACTAAAAAAAGATGGTCTTCTTGGACTATTGACTTTCGAGTCTTATTCAGTTTGTGAATCATGTCTTCAAAAAAAAATGATCAAGCTATCCTTTATGGGATAAGGGGAAAGGGCCATTGAGATATTAGTCCTGATATACACTGATATGTGTGGTCCATTCGATGTACAAGCCAGGGGTGGCTATGTCTACTTCATAACTTTTATCGATGATTATTCACGTTATGAGTTTGTGTATCTAATGTACTAAAAGTCTGAAGCCTTTGAAAAGTTCATAAAATTCAGATATGAAGTAGAAAAATAGATCGAAAAACCCATAATGGTTCTTCGATCAAATCAAGGAGGGGAATACCTCAATGAGAAATTTTGGGCTTATCTCAAGGATAATGGCATAGTCTCGTAGTGGACACCTTCAGAGATGTCTCAGCTCAACGGAGTATCTAAAAGGAAGAATTGGATCCTATTAGATATGGTCTGATCTATGATGACCTTCACAAACCTTCCTATCTTTCTTTGGAGACATGCATTGCTTTCTGCGATTCATTTTCTGAATCGAATTCCCTCTAAATCCATTCTTACCACACTGTACGAGTTATGACATGGTAAGAAGCCAGCTCTTGGTTACCTTAAGATTTGGAGATGTCTGGCCTATGTCAAGTGACAACAGATGGATAAGTTAGAGGCTAGATCCTTTAGAACTCGCTTTATAGGGTATCCTAAGGAAACTATGGGATACTACTTCTATCTTTCTAAGGATCATAATGTGATTGTGAGCCATCATACCGTCTTCTTGAAAAAAAATTTTATCTAAGATGGAGGCAATGGGAGGAAGATTGAGCTCAAAAAAAAAATCTTTGAAGAGCATCGAGTTTAAAAATCTGAACCCAGTAATGAGCCAGTAGATGTGATACCTCCTCCACCTAGTAGATCAAGTAGGGTCTCCCATCCTCTTGAAAGGTATTTGATATTCTTACAGAAGATTTGGAGGAAGTATTCCTTGTAGGAGATAGGGACATTAGGAATGATCCCAAGACCTATGATGAGGCAATGTTAGATATAGACTCCGAGAAATGGATGGAAGCGATGAAGTCAAAAATTGATTCCATACATTCCAACCAAGTTTGGTCCTTAGTAGATCTACCTGAAGGTATTGTACCTATTGGATGTAAATAGATTTATAAAAAAAAATTAGGTCGGATGGTAAGGTAGACACCTATAAGGCAAGGCTAGTCGCGAAAAGTTATAGTCAACGTGAAGGCATTGACTATCATGAAATTTTTTTGCTTGTGGCCATGCTAAAATTCATCCGTACTTTGCTTGCCATAGCAGCCATTCATGATTATGAAATTTGATGGATGGATGTGAAAACTGCCTTCCTAAATAGATATCTTGAGGAAAATATCTATATGAAGCAGCCTTTGGGTTTCACATCCAGTGATAGTGATCACAAGGTCTGCAAGCTGTAAAGATCCATATATAGACTCAAGCAAGTATCTCAGAGTTCAAACACTCACTTTAATGATGTGATCAAAATGTTTGATTTCATCAAAAATAAAAATCCATGTGTCTACAAAAAGATCAGTGGGAGCGCTGTCACATTCTTCGTATTGTACATTGATGCCATCCTTCTGATTGAAAGTGATATTTTCATGCTGACATTGGTCAAATTATGGTTGTCACAAGAGTTTTCCATGAAAGATGTAGGAGAAGCTTCCTACATTCTTGGTATAAAGGTCTATAGAGATAGATCTAAAAAGATGATAGGACTCTTACAGTGAATGTACATAGAGGAGGTGCTGAAGAGATTCAGCATGAAAAACTCCAAGAGAGATCTTTTGCCCCTTAGACATGGCATTCATCTCTCCAAGAAAATTATCCTGACACACCTGAGGAGATCCAGCGCATGAGCAAGATCTCTTATGCTTCAGTAATAGAGAGTCTCATGTATGCCATGTTATATACACGACCTGATATAGCCCTTGCTGTGAGTGTCATGAGCAGATATCAGGCAAATCCTGGTAAAGAATATTGGATTGTTGTTAAAAATATTTTTAAGTACTTGAGAAGGACTAAAGTTTTGTTATTGATCTTTGATGGAGGATCGGAGCTGAAAGTTGAAGGATACACTTATTCAGACTTCATGACTGATGTCGATGATAGAAAATCTACATTGGGGTGTATCTTCTTGTGTAATGGTGGTGCGGTTAGCTGAAAGAGTTTCAAGCAGCCGATCATTGCAGATTCGATCATGGAAGCTGAGTACATTGCTACTTCTGAAGCTGTTATGGAAGCCTTTCGATTTAAGAAGTTAGTTACAGAGCTAGATGTGATGCCATCAGATGCCATTGTACTGCACTGCGATAATAATGGCGTCATAGCCCTGGCTAACGAGCCCAGGTCTCACCAAAAGTCTAAGCATATAGAGCGGCGGTTTTACATCATATGCGAATACCTCGAGAAGAAGTTCATCGAGGTACAGAGAGTTGACTCCACACAAAATATGATGGACCCACTGACTAAGCCTCTCAGCCAACAGAAGATCGAAGCTCACCTTGAGAAGATGGATCTTAAGTATATGGCCAATTGACTTTAGATCAAGTGGGACTTTGTTAGATTTGTGCCCTAGAAGCTAATTATTGACTGACACATTTTATAATTCTAGAGCTTAATCTTGTACTTGTAATATTTTTATTATCATTAAAGGGCTTTTTCATTCTAATTATGTTTATGTGTCCATGATTTATCATAGAAATTAACAAAGATAATTTTTGTATATTCTCAAAGTATTGAGAATTTAAGACATACATTAATTAGTAGCTAACTTCTAAATGCTCCCGATCAAAGGATCGTCACAGAGGACAGTGATTAATCTATTCGAGATTGGTGCACAGTTCATCTCCCTTATGGGCAGATGAGTCTCAGATCTGTAGTGTTGGGACACTGGGGTGGGGTATGGGTGGTTGTTAGAGAACAACTTGCACTGAACGTGACCAACATGAGAAATCACATGGATATCTACTCACTTGTCAGTGATTTTCTCGATCTACAGTGGTGTGAGTGGTCCTTTGACCTGTAGTGTCATTGGCTATTCGCAGTGAGGCTATTGAGTTTGACTACACATTCTGTTGGTTTCTAGTCATTCGGATCCTTGCTATGTATGTTAGCTATAATAGGTTTAGGTTCGCTGTTTAGAGTAGGATGCACCTGGATGGAATCTATCAATCTTGATAGAAAAGAGAAGTCCTATGCGATTTGCAAGACTGAGTTCAAAAAATTTTTGGCCAAAGCAAGTATGAATACTGAAAAAAATTTTTCATAGAATTCACAAATGAACTCGAGTCGAGCCAATCTGGCATAAGACTGACAATGGGGTCTGATGAGTTCTTCATAACCTCTATCAAGTTGAAATTCATGATAGAAGGACTGAATCATACAATAACTATACCTAGGAGTTCATACTTTCATTCTACTAGGTTGCCACTACATATTACTAGGTGTCACTGGTGGATTGTGGGACTCATCGGGCGTCGTCTTGATGATCGATGATCTTCGAAGGGTAGAGTTGGAATTATTCCAATCCGTTGAAAAGAGTTTCGATGATATTATGATAGAGATCATAATATATCTCACTATCAGATAGAATAGAACCTATGGGGTTATATATCAAGAGATTTAATCTTGAATTTGCTAATTGGACTTATGAAGTTCTAATTGGGTTAGGATTTATTGAAATCCTATTGGATTTAAGAGAACAATGCTAGCATATGGTTAAATCTAATTCTTCTCTGGACTTCGATTGGATCAAGTCTACAGTCTTGAACCTAACCTAAATCTATTTAGGTTTAATTGGGCACCTAATTGTGAGCCCAAGAGGATTGGATTAAGTCAATGAGTTGGCTAAATTATCTCTTCATTATCTCTTCATTATCTCCTCATTATCCCCTCATTGTGTGTGGAATTTTTGGAAAGATGTGGTGGTGCCTTCCGCCATTTTTGGCAAGACCAAGGAGTGCCAACCTTGGATAATGTAAGAGGGGCCCACCCCCTCTTGTGGATGGGCATGGAAGGAGAGAGAGAGAGGGGCCATGCCTCCTCTCTTGTGCAAGGATGGGCGCCCACTCAGATTGTCTTTTCTAACTAGGACACCCCATATGCTTACCAAAAGAGGCTGATGTCCTATCAATTAAGTCTGATTTTAATGAAAAAATTAGATTAAAAAGGTACAAATCCTTATGAGATAGGGACGTGCCTTTTTAAGTTAATTGGTTCCTATTTTGGATCAAGGAAGGATCTATTTAAGAAGATAGTCTCTTAGGGTTTGAAGATGGTAGAATTTTGTGAAACAAAAATTCCTCTCTCCTTCTTAACGCCACACCCTCTCCCTCTTCTATCTCCCATGCCCAAGGGTTGGGCATCCATCCTTCTACATGTCGAGATTTGAGAAGACTTTCTTCTACAGTGAGGAATGAAGAGAAAAAACTGCAGTTCAAGAGTTGAGTTTGCAGTCAAGATCAAATTATTGATCAAGGTTCTAAAGAGCTAAGATCTTACTTGAAAAAGAAAGATCTACTATGAGAAGAAGGATTTAAGATTGATCCTAGTGGATATATGTAAAGGTCAGACACGTGTGTGACTCAAGGACCTTCTAACCTGAGATCATCGGTAGTGATGAATTTCTATCCGCATAAAGGTATTGAGATTTGATCTCATCCTTATTTTATTTTTCAAATTATATGTATGTCTTTACTTCATGGCTTGGGTAGGATTAGATGAGATCTAATGCATATGGGGTTTAAGGGTTTAACCTGATTATTTTTTCATTGCGGTCAAAAAGATTTTTGAAATCTATGCATGCATCCTACCCGATATTCTAACAATCTTCCCTCAACCTTTCACTTTCTATTAGACCCTGCATTGAGGTACATATATGAGCACTCAAACTAGAGTCTAATATCCAACTAGAAGTAGAAAAAATTGTAAGGTTAGATTCAATTATGAGCATATCTTTTGAAGGTTTATCATCCTTTTTGGTCTTTAGGCTCTCCAAATAGAATGGATAGCTCCTCCTCCAATGATCGTCAGCATCACAGTGAAAACACTTTTTCTTTGCTTCAGTCTTCTTTGGAACATCCTTCTTTGGTTTGCTCTCTTTCTTCTGCTTCTTAGTGAATTTATTCTTCTTCTTCCAACCAAACTTTTTCTTGATCAAAGAAGTCCGCTCTACAGCGAGAACAGTGCCCCTTGAACTCTTCAAGATTTCCTCCATAGTGACTAACATGTTGACCAGTTTGGGCATAATGCAATCAAATTTATTCATATAAATTTATAATAAATTGACTATATAAACTCGTAAGGGATTGAAGGATCAAATTCATCTGTAATTCTTTTTGCATATCAAGCCCAAGCTTTCCAAGCTCTTTGATATCCTTGATCACTATCATACAGTGATCATGGACTAACTATCTTTCGTTCATCTTCAGATTGAAGAGTCTTTTGGACACTTCGAAATATGCTGTACAGCTCTGCTCACTATACAACTCTTGTAAGTGAGTGATCATAGCTCTGATAGTAGACATATGCTCATGCTAGCTCTGTAACTCATTTATCATGGATGCCAGCACATAGCACTTGATCTGACTATCTTCATCTGTCCACTTTTATAAGCAATTCTTTGCTTTGTAGTAGGACAGTTTGGTAACACTAGAGATTTCTGATCGAGTACATGATCTAGTTTTTCATAAGTCAGGACAATTCTGAGGTTTCTTAGTCAATCTTTATAGTTTGTTTCGGTCAAACGATTGGATTCAAGGATATGGGCTAGAAGGTTTGAGGCTGACATTGTTTAATTATGAAAGTAGAGATTCAAATTAGACTTTTATATTTTAAATTTATATTTGCTTCTAGGACTTGAAGATATAAACAATAACTCTCACTATTTTTTTGGATCCTTTCACTCTTCGAGTGAAAAATGAAAATCCTGATGCGATAACTGGATTCCTAGTGGGTACTGCGGTCCCACTAATGCCATGTACCTCATCTAACAGTTATTGATAATATGTACACTGATACATGAACAACTCTTTGCCTAGATGCTTCTTTAAGCATGTTGCAGTGATTTGATCTCTAAGTCATGTGGGCTCACCTAACAGTTATTAATCATATTTTTTAGTTAAGTCCAACCCACCATTCACAAGCAGGTGCAAGGCCGTTATTGGGTCTCTCACCTAACAGTTATTGGGCCTAACCCCATTCTTATTCTGGAGCAACTCTTTGCTAATAGAGTGGTTGCGTATTTTCGGTGCAACTGAATCACTATGACCAGCTGAGAATAATCAACACCAGTAGCACATCTGCACATCTACAATGGTGAAAGACCTATGAACTTAATATTTATGGAGAGATTTAGGTTTAGATCTCATCTAATCAATCATCATATGACCAATCTAATTGGCATGGGTTAAACCAAACCGTCAAGCAATCTTATTCAGGACTCAAACTTTCAAATTGACCAGATAAGTGAAGATCGATGGGGGTCCCTCTGTTGGTTTCCTTAGACACCAATAAATTGGTCAGATTAACGAACGGAACTAATTAAATAACCATCTCTCAATTATTTGCCTTAGACACTAATAGGTCAATTGATCCAAATAAGTTAGCTTAAGTGAATCAGGCTCAAGCTGTTGGAATTCAGTGTTTGATGCATACATATGTGTTTCAAAAATTTTATTTTTTAAATACTATAGTGGAGAATAAGATTAAAATACTTTTAATTTGAATTATGCATGCACAAAAATATAAAACCACATTGATTTATCTCATATACTGAAATTGATCTATGCTGAAATTCAGATTGTGATCAAATCATATACTTATTTCGCAATCATTTTCTTCAAATCTGGATCTGAAAGAGAAGAGGTTCTCTCTTAGTCACACAAGTGTCCGACCTCTATGAGTATCCACTTGGGATCATTCTGGAACAGTTCTCTTTAATCTAAATTTTTGTTCTCCAAAATTCAGTCTGCTGAATCTGAACGAAGCTTAGATCGCGATCAACGCTTGATCTCTTTCCTTGATCTTCTTCTTTTTCTCTTCTCTAGAGTTTTTTTTCTTACTATGTGCTACTACCAGATACTAAAAACCAGTATGGAAGAGGCACCCAACAGCCTTTGGGCATAGGACTCCTTGGGACGCGCATCCCAAGAGAAAGGGGGTGTGGGACACCCAAGGGAAGAGAAAAGGAGAGGAAGATAGGGTGTGGGACTTCTCTTTTGGCATGTGGGGTTGTTGGTTTGGATGCTTTAGGGATCTTAGGAGAGGTCTCTTTAAATAGGCACAAGGATTGAATCCTATTCAATCTCATAATACAAGTCCTACTTGCATTGAGTTTCCTATTAACTTAAGTTTTCCAACTTACTTTAGGAGACCCTTTAGGCGCCAACAATTGGAGCCCTTGCACCCATAATTAGACGTCCAAAAGCATACCCAAGAGACACCCTATAGGAGAACTAAAAGCCCTCTAAGCAGTGGACACGCCCAACTTGATCAAATCAAGATGGCGCCTAAGAATAACTATCAAAGAAATTAATTAGGGATTTGCACCCTTAATTTTATATGATCCATAACTTTAGACATCCAACAATTAGAATCTCATGAATCTTATTCATGTAGGTTATTAGTAGGTAATTAAGTTAGAATTATCTTATCAAATATGTAATCCCAACGGAAAGAGTAATTAGGTCCAACCATGTGCTAGTAAGGTTATCATGAACCCAATAGGTTTCTCTAAATTTAATTGACACTTCATAAGTTCAATTACTAATTCCAGACCTAATCCCTTTATTGTGTGACTCCATAGGTTCGATTCTATCTGGTAGTGAGATATACAATGATCTCTTATCATTGTATCATTGAAACTCTTTTCAATGGATCAGAACAATTTCACTCTAACTCAGTAAGGATTGTCGACCCGGAACAATCCTAGTGAGCTCTCACAATCCATCAGTGACACCTAGTAGTATGTAGTGGCAACTCAGTAGAACTGAAATGAACCTCTAGGTGTAGTTAACATGTGATTCAGTCCTTCTATCGTGAGTCCTGACTAGATGGCAGGTCATGGATAAATCATCAAACCTCAACATCAGTCATATGATAGATTCGATTAGCTCAAGTCCAGTTGTGACTTTTGTAGAAACTCTTTTTCATCAATCACACTGCTGTGGCCACAGACTCTTGGACTTAGCCTTTCAAATCTTATAGGACTATTCTCTATCAAGGTTGATAGATTCTATCTTGATACGCATTCTACCCCTACAGTGGATCAACTATCACCAACATCCACTACAAGAGCTTATTGAGACCCATATTTATTGTCAGTCAGACTTCAGCAGCCTCATTGCGAGTAGTAGTACTATCTCAAGTCAAAAGATCAGTCACACAACTATAACATCGAGACAATCACTGATGATCGAATAGAAATCCAAGTGATCTCTCATATGGTCACGCTCAGTACTAGTTATTTTCTAACAACTACCTGCACTCGTCGTCCTGTGTCTCTACATAGTAGATCAGAGACTCATCTATCCCGAATGAAGTAATTTATGCATCAGTCTATCTGGATCTATCACCATCCTCATGATGATCCTATGATTGAAAGTATTTAAGAATTAAATACATGTCTCTAATTCTCAATACATTGAGAATATGTATCGAAGCTAATTCTATGAATGATTCAAGGACACATTACATTTGAATGAAAAAAAAATTATCCTTTTATTGATTATATCAATATATTAAGTATAAAATTATATCCTAAAATTATTATAATGTGTCAGCCATATTGACTTCTAGGACATACATCTAACAATCTCCTATTTGGACTAAAGCCAATTGACCATAAATCTAAGTCCCATCTTCTCAAGGTAGACTTTCATTTTTGGTTGGCTCAACTACTTAGTCAGTGGGTCTGTCATGTTATCCACAGAGTTTACTCTTCGCATCTCAACATAAGGTAGTCGCGTATATCGGTGCTCTATGTGTTTGGACTTCTGATGAGACCTTGGCTCCTTAGCAAGGGCTATGGTGCCATTATCTTTGCAGTATTGTGCCATGGCATCTAATGGTATGACATCTAGTTTTACAACTAATATTAAAATCAGAATTCATCCTACACATCTATAGCATAGTCAGCCTCCACTGATTGATTAATCAGAACCCTTCCAATATATCGAACAAAAATACTATCTGATGTAGACATTCTATCATCAAGATCAGACATTAAGTCTGAGTCAGTATAGCCCTCGACTCGTAACTCAGAATCTCCTCCAAAGACCAAGAATAAATTCTTAGTTTTTCTTAAGTACTTAAGGATGTTCTTCATAGCTATTCAATGCTCCTCGCTTGGATTCGACTGATACTTGCTCGTGACACTCACGACAAGGGCAATATCAGATCGAGTACATAGCATGGCGTACATAAGGCTCCCTATGGCCGAGGTATAAGGAATCCTATTTATGTGCTGTATCTCCTCAGATGTGGTTAGACACATTATCTTGGAGAGGCTAATACCATGCCTAAGAGGTAAGAGACCTCTCTTAGAGTTTTTCATGCTAAATATTTTCAGCACTTTCTCTACGTACAGCTTTTGTGATAGACTAAGCATCCGTTTAGGTCTATCCCTATAGATTTTTATTTCGAGAATATATGATGCTTCTCCTAGATCTTTTATGAAGAATTCCTTGGACAACCATCTTTTGACCATGATTAGCATGGGAATGTCATTTTCAATAAGGAGAATATCATCCACGTACAATACGAAGAAGGTGATTGCACTCTCACTGATCCTCTTGTATATATAAGATTTTTTTTTTATTTTTGATGAAATCAAACGATTTGATTGCCTCATTAAAATGATAGTTCTAACTCTGAGAAGCTTGCTTTAATCCATATATGGACCTTTGCAGCTTGCAGATTCTATGATCACCATCCCAGATGTGAAATCCATAGGTTGCTTCATATAGATATCTTCATCAAGATATCCATTTAGAAAAGCAGTTTTCATATCCATCTGCCAGATTTTAAAAAAATCATAGTAAGTCACAACAGCAAGCAAAGTGCAGATGAATTTCAGCATGGCTACGGACGAGAAGATTTTTTGATAGTCAATGCCTTTGCTCTGACTATAACCTTTAGCCACAAGCCAAGCTTTATAGGTCCCTATCTTACTATCGACTCCTATCTTTCTTTTGTAGATCCATTTACATCTGATGGGTACGATACCCTCAGGTGGATTCACTAAAGTTCAGACTTGGTTCAAGTGCATCGAGTCAATTTCTAACTTCATAGCATCTAACCATTTCTCAAAATCGATGTCAGACATCGTGTCGTCAAAGGTATTAGGATCATCAGTATGACCCCTACTCCCATAAGAATATTTTTTTTACTTCCTCCGTAAGCATACCCATATACCTTTCAGGAGGTCGGGAGAGCCTACTAGATCTACGAGGTGGTAGAGAAATATCAACTACTGACTCATAAACTATAGGTTCTTAAGGATCTATAGCTCTAGGCTCTTCAAAGACTTTCTCTTCGAGCTCCACTAACCTCCTACTGCCACCATCCTAGATAAACTATTTTTCTAAGAATATAGTGTTTCGACTCACAATCACATTGTGATCTTATGGAAAGTAGTAGTATCTTATGAATTTTTTTAGATACCCTATAAAGCGAGCTATAATAGATTTATTCTCTAACTTATCCGTCATTTGTCTCTTGACATAGACCAAACATCTCCAAGTCTTGAGATAACCTATCGAACCATATCTCATATGGTATGGTAGGAACGGACTTTGATGGAACCCTATTCAACAAGTGAATGGCAGTTAACAAGGCATATTTTCAAAAAAATAAGGATAGATCAGTGAAGCTCATCATGGATCGAACCATATCTAATAGGGTCCTGTTTCTCCTTTTGGATACCCCATTGAGCTGAGGTGTTCTAGGTGAAGGATCGTGCAGGGGTTTCATGCATGCATTTTAAAATTTTTAGTAAAAAAATATTAGATTAAATTATTTAATTTATAAATACATGCATAAGATCTGATCTTAAAATTCTAATAAATAGATTTATAACATAAATTTATATGTATAAAAAATTGAATCAAATATTACAAGTGTTTGAACAAGAACAGCAATTAGTGATAGATCTAATCTACCACTTCTAGGGTTTCAAACCCAATACCTGAGCATAGATAGTTGATCTTCATAATTAAGAACATAGATCTAAAAGTCCTCTCTGGTCACTCATAGTCGCACAAGCATCCGGCCTCTATGGATGGTCCATATGAAGTCCTCGAACCGATTAGCCCTTCATGGGAGTGCTAGCTCGCGTAGTCAGCTTTTGATGGCAAATTTGATTTGATCTCTTCCTTCAATCACCTTAGACCTATCCAATGTCAAAGATGGAGCAGAGAAAATTGCTGGATGGTGGAGAAAAATCTGATGAAGACTCTCTTTCCTATGATTTTTCTCTCACCTAAAATCCTAGAACAGTTCTAGGTCGCTCACCCTAGAGTAGATTGATCTCCTCTTTTGTTCACACCAAGGAAGAAGGAAACCCACCCAAACCTCATACCCCAAAGAAGTATTTTTGACCCTCTTTCTTCCTGATATCTCATAGTGAAAAGCTTTCCTAATTTGGCATATAAAATTATGGCCTTTTTATAGTTGTCGCACAAACCAGATAAGCCAGAATTAGGGCTGGAGTTTGTTGCAATTCAAATCATTTTGAATTTCAATTTGACTCCAAATTTTTTTCACCCTTATCTAACTTAAAGAGAGACTTACCAAAAAAACTTAGACATAAAAATTAATTAAAAAGATTTTTTTTCTCATACACAATGAGCACCTTCAGAAACTACCAACGTGTGGAAGGATATGGATAAGGTTTAAGTTGAAATTCAAACCAATTTGAATTCAAATCAAAATCAACCAATTTATATCCTTAATGGATAGCAAAAGAAGGGTTATTTTCTAGTTTTATCATGCATAAATTTATTTTGTATGGTGAAAAAAGGTGTGAGATAATTTAGGTGGCGCAAGAGAGAGAGTCCCACTCATTTAGGACTCTAGGGTTTAACCAATTGAATTTCTTTCAAACCTAATCCAATTGACCCAAATAAAATATGATGAACCTAATCTAATTAGACTTCTATAATCTTAATTAAATTTGATCAAATCAATAAATTAATTGAGCCATAGATCTGATCAAATCAGGATCATTTCTCTCTTACCAATTAGATCATCTCATAATCTAATCAGACTTGACCTGATTGAATCAAATTTAATCAGACTTGATCCAGACTTTAATGCTCAATCAAATTGAGCTAATTAGTGATCTAATCACTAATTAATTCTCCATTAATGATAGAGTTCAAGTCTAGTGGGACTCTTCTCTAGAGTCCCTGTCCAAAAGGACTCTTCAGCAGAGTCTCCGTCTACTGGGACTCTTCAGATTAGCCATATGATTGGAGAGAAACTTCTAATGTATGTGACCCTATAGGTTTGAACCTAAGCTAGTAGTAAAAAATTAATTTTTGTACCAATCGAAGTAACCATCTAGCAATGGTACCCAATGTCCAGATAGACCGAATGTATGCAAAGTAACACTCCAGAACCTATTTGGATATAGTTACCATATAATTTATCTCTTTGATCTTTGATCTTTGATGCTAGGATGACTTAGAGTTTAAACTGTCAACTCTTAATAGTACATCTATTATGTGTCTCAACCTGATAAATCTTGTGACTCCTCACAAGGATTGCCCTGGTCATGGTCTTACTAAATTGAAACACAAAGCATTCTCTCCAATCTCTTGGAGTGGTCAATTTTATCTTGACTCATGCATCGACTTCACAAGTACTTGACT